>NW_027658805.1:97500-110000 GCF_041902795.1 Electrophorus electricus
TGACATCCAGGGCCTGGAAGTCTGGTGGTAGTAGTAGTATGATTTAAAGGCACAAAGTGATTGAAGTGTGCCCAGGCCCAGATCTACTTTGCTGGGCATGACTGTGTTTGACCTCTTGGGCCTGGAAGTCTGGTAGTAGTAGTAGTAGTAGTAGTATGATTTAAAGGTCCAAAGTGAATGAAGTGTGCCCAGGCCCAGAGCTACTTTGCTGGGCATGACTGTGTTTGACCTCTTGGGCCTGGAAGTCTATTTCTAGGCTTATATAAAGGGTCAAACTTCTTGAAGTGTGCCCAGGCCCAGAGCTACTTTGCTGGGCATGACTGTGTTTGACCTCTTGGGCCTGGAAGTCTGGTAGTAGTAGTAGTATGATTTAAAGGCACAAATTGATTGAAGTGTGCCCAGGCCCAGAGCTACTTTGCTGTGCATGACTGTGTTTGACCTCTTGGCTCTGGAAGTCTATTTCTAGGCTTATATAAAGGGTCAAACTTCTTGAAGTGTGCCCAGGCCCAGAGCTACTTTGCTGGGCATGAATGTGTTTGAACTCTTGGGCCTGGAAGTCTGGTGGTAGTAGTAGTATGATTTAAAGGCACAAAGTGATTGAAGTGTGCCCAGGCCCAGAGCTACTTTGCTGTGCATGACTGTGGTTGACCTCTTGGCCCTGGAAGTCTGGTGGTAGTAGTAGTATGATTTAAAGGCACAAAGTGATTGAAGTGTGCCCAGGCCCAGAGCTACTTTGCTGGGCATGACTGTGTTTGACCTCTTGGGCCTGGAAGTCTGGTAGTAGTAGTAGTAGTAGTAGTAGTAGTAGTAGTATGATTTAAAGGTACAAAGTGAATGAAGTGTGCCCAGGCCCAGAGCTACTTTGCTGGGCATGACTGTGTTTGACGTCTTGGGCCTGGAAGTCTGGTAGTAGTAGTATGATTTAAAGGTACAAAGTGAATGAAGTGTGCCCAGGCCCAGAGCTACTTTGCTGGGCATGACTGTGTTTGACCTCTTGGCTCTGGAAGTCTATTTCTAGGCTTATATAAAGGGTCAAACATCTTGAAGTGTGCCCAGGCCCAGAGCTACTTTGCTGGGCATGACTGTGTTTGACCTCTTGGGTCTGGAAGTCTGGTAGTAGTAGTAGTATGATTTAAAGGCACAAAGTGATTGAAGTGTGCCCAGGCCCAGAGCTACTTTGCTGTGCATGACTGTGTTTGACCTCTTGGCTCTGGAAGTCTATTTCTAGGCTTATATAAAGGGTCAAACTTCTTGAAGTGTGCCCAGGCCCAGAGCTACTTTGCTGGGCATGACTGTGTTTCACCTCTTGGGCCTGGAAGTCTGGTAGTAGTAGTATGATTTAAAGGCACAAAGTGATTGAAGTGTGCCCAGGCCCAGAGCTACTTTGCTGGGCATGAATGTGTTTGACCTCTTGGGCCTGGAAGTCTGGTGGTAGTAGTAGTATGATTTAAAGGTACAAAGTGAATGAAGTGTGCCCAGGCCCAGAGCTACTTTGCTGTGCATGACTGTGTTTGAACTCTTGGGCCTGGAAGTCTATTTCTAGGCTTATATAAAGGGTCAAACATCTTGAAGTGTGCCCAGGCCCAGAGCTACTTTGCTGGGCATGACTGTGGTTGACCTCTTGGCCCTGGAAGTCTGGTGGTAGTAGTAGTATGATTTAAAGGCACAAAGTGAATGAAGTGTGCCCAGGCCCAGAGCTACTTTGCTGGGCATGAATGTGTTTGAACTCTTGGGCCTGGAAGTCTGGTAGTAGTAGTATGATTTAAAGGCACAAAGTGAATGAAGTGTGCCCAGGCCCAGAGCTACTTTGCTGTGCATGACTGTGTTTGACCTCTTGGCTCTGGAAGTCTATTTCTAGGCTTATATAAAGGGTCAAACTTCTTGAAGTGTGCCCAGGCCCAGAGCTACTTTGCTGTGTATGACTGTGTGACCTCTTGGCCCTGGAATTCTGGTGGTAGTAGTAGTAGTATGATTTAAAGGCACAAAGTGAATGAAGTGTGCCCAGGCCCAGAGCTACTTTGCTGGGCATGACTGTGTTTGACGTCTTGGGCCTGGAAGTCTGGTAGTAGTAGTAGTAGTAGTAGTAGTAGTAGTAGTAGTAGTATGATTTAAAGGTACAAAGTGAATGAAGTGTGCCCAGGCCCAGAGCTACTTTGCTGGGCATGACTGTGTTTGACCTCTTGGGCCTGGAAGTCTATTTCTAGGCTTATATAAAGGGTCAAACTTCTTGAAGTGTGCCCAGGCCCAGAGCTACTTTGCTGGGCATGACTGTGTTTGACCTCTTGGGTCTGGAAGTCTGGTAGTAGTAGTAGTAGTATGATTTAAAGGCACAAAGTGATTGAAGTGTGCCCAGGCCCAGAGCTACTTTGCTGTGCATGACTGTGTTTGACCTCTTGGCTCTGGAAGTCTATTTCTAGGCTTATATAAAGGGTCAAACTTCTTGAAGTGTGCCCAGGCCCAGAGCTACTTTGCTGTGTATGACTGTGTGACCTCTTGGCCCTGGAATTCTGGTGGTAGTAGTAGTATGATTTAAAGGCACAAAGTGAATGAAGTGTGCCCAGGCCCAGAGCTACTTTGCTGGGCATGACTGTGTTTGACCTCTTGGGCCTGGAAGTCTATTTCTAGGCTTATATAAAGGGTCAAACTTCTTGAAGTGTGCCCAGGCCCAGAGCTACTTTGCTGTGTATGACTGTGTGACCTCTTGGCCCTGGAATTCTGGTGGTAGTAGTAGTATGATTTAAAGGCACAAAGTGAATGAAGTGTGCCCAGGCCCAGAGCTACTTTGCTGGGCATGACTGTGTTTGACCTCTTGGGCCTGGAAGTCTGGTAGTAGTAGTATGATTTAAAGGCACAAAGTGATTGAAGTGTGCCCAGGCCCAGAGCTACTTTGCTGGGCATGAATGTGTTTGACCTCTTGGGCCTGGAAGTCTGGTGGTAGTAGTAGTATGATTTAAAGGTACAAAGTGAATGAAGTGTGCCCAGGCCCAGAGCTACTTTGCTGGGCATGACTGTGTTTGACCTCTTGGGCCTGGAAGTCTGGTGGTAGTAGTAGTATGATTTAAAGGTACAAAGTGAATGAAGTGTGCCCAGGCCCAGAGCCAGGCCTGGGCAGCAGGGGGCGCTCCTGGCCATGCCCAGCGAGTTTCGTGCGAATCGGACCTGGTCCGGAAGAGATACGAAGGGAAAACTCATTACTCGTCGGGGTGGCACATCCAGGCTCTCGACCCTCCCAAAGCGTCCGACCAGGGTGCACCCTGCCGGGCATGGTTAGCCGCCAGCCCCCTTCCTGGAGGTCTGGTTGGCACGGGGTTTTGATTTTTCGGTTTCATATCTCTGGGCTCCTTGGGAGCAGAAAGTCGGTTGAGGGCCCTTTGGAAAGAGCCGGGGCTGCCGTTTAACGCTGTCCAAGCGGCAGGCGAAGCGCACCCACCGTTTTTACGCTATGATTTTTTAAAACCGCCGGGGCGGCAAACACAGGGCCGGTCGGGTTTGAAGACGAATATCTCTTCGGCCCTTGGGAGGAGAGAAGCAGCGCGGGTCACCTTTGAACGCGCTCGCTGCCAGGAACGTCTGGCGTAAAAGTTTCGTGGGAATCGGACGTTCCTAGGCTGAGAAGCGAGCGCCCGCCCTCGGGCGGTCGGGGGCCCCTTTCTCATTCCCCGTCTGGGCTAAAAATACGAGGTCAGACCCGATGGACTCGGGAGACTGGAGAGTACCAGGGAGACCCTGGAAGCAGGCGACCCGACCCACGCTTCGCTGTCTCCTCGGCCCTCGGGAGTAGAAGCGCGGGGACGGTGGCGTGGGCAGCAGGGGGCGCTCCTGGCCATGCCCAGCGAGTTTCGTGCGAATCGGACCTGGTCCGGAAGAGATACGAAGGGAAAACTCATTACTCGTCGGGGTGGCACATCCAGGCTCTCGACCCTCCCAAAGCGTCCGACCAGGGTGCACCCTGCCGGGCATGGTTAGCCGCCAGCCCCCTTCCTGGAGGTCTGGTTGGCACGGGGTTTTGATTTTTCGGTTTCATATCTCTGGGCTCCTTGGGAGCAGAAAGTCGGTTGAGGGCCCTTTGGAAAGAGCCGGGGCTGCCGTTTAACGCTGTCCAAGCGGCAGGCGAAGCGCACCCACCGTTTTTACGCTATGATTTTTTAAAACCGCCGGGGCGGCAAACACAGGGCCGGTCGGGTTTGAAGACGAATATCTCTTCGGCCCTTGGGAGGAGAGAAGCAGCGCGGGTCACCTTTGAACGCGCTCGCTGCCAGGAACGTCTGGCGTAAAAGTTTCGTGGGAATCGGACGTTCCTAGGCTGAGAAGCGAGCGCCCGCCCTCGGGCGGTCGGGGGCCCCTTTCTCATTCCCCGTCTGGGCTAAAAATACGAGGTCGGACCCGATGGACTCGGGAGACTGGAGAGTACCAGGGAGACCCTGGAAGCAGGCGACCCGACCCACGCTTCGCTGTCTCCTCGGCCCTCGGGAGTAGAAGCGCGGGGACGGTGGCGTGGGCAGCAGGGGGCGCTCCTGGCCATGCCCAGCGAGTTTCGTGCGAATCGGACCTGGTCCGGAAGAGATACGAAGGGAAAACTCATTACTCGTCGGGGTGGCACATCCAGGCTCTCGACCCTCCCAAAGCGTCCGACCAGGGTGCACCCTGCCGGGCATGGTTAGCCGCCAGCCCCCTTCCTGGAGGTCTGGTTGGCACGGGGTTTTGATTTATCGGTTTCATATCTCTGGGCTCCTTGGGAGCAGAAAGTCGGTTGAGGGCCCTTTGGAAAGAGCCGGGGCTGCCGTTTAACGCTGTCCAAGCGGCAGGCGAAGCGCACCCACCGTTTTTACGCTATGATTTTTTAAAACCGCCGGGGCGGCAAACACAGGGCCGGTCGGGTTTGAAGACGAATATCTCTTCGGCCCTTGGGAGGAGAGAAGCAGCGCGGGTCACCTTTGAACGCGCTCGCTGCCAGGAACGTCTGGCGTAAAAGTTTCGTGGGAATCGGACGTTCCTAGGCTGAGAAGCGAGCGCCCGCCCTCGGGCGGTCGGGGGCCCCTTTCTCATTCCCCGTCTGGGCTAAAAATACGAGGTCGGACCCGATGGACTCGGGAGACTGGAGAGTACCAGGGAGACCCTGGAAGCAGGCGACCCGACCCACGCTTCGCTGTCTCCTCGGCCCTCGGGAGTAGAAGCGCGGGGACGGTGGCGTGGGCAGCAGGGGGCGCTCCTGGCCATGCCCAGCGAGTTTCGTGCGAATCGGACCTGGTCCGGAAGAGATACGAAGGGAAAACTCATTACTCGTCGGGGTGGCACATCCAGGCTCTCGACCCTCCCAAAGCGTCCGACCAGGGTGCACCCTGCCGGGCATGGTTAGCCGCCAGCCCCCTTCCTGGAGGTCTGGTTGGCACGGGGTTTTGATTTTTCGGTTTCATATCTCTGGGCTCCTTGGGAGCAGAAAGTCGGTTGAGGGCCCTTTGGAAAGAGCCGGGGCTGCCGTTTAACGCTGTCCAAGCGGCAGGCGAAGCGCACCCACCGTTTTTACGCTATGATTTTTTAAAACCGCCGGGGCGGCAAACACAGGGCCGGTCGGGTTTGAAGACGAATATCTCTTCGGCCCTTGGGAGGAGAGAAGCAGCGCGGGTCACCTTTGAACGCGCTCGCTGCCAGGAACGTCTGGCGTAAAAGTTTCGTGGGAATCGGACGTTCCTAGGCTGAGAAGCGAGCGCCCGCCCTCGGGCGGTCGGGGGCCCCTTTCTCATTCCCCGTCTGGGCTAAAAATACGAGGTCGGACCCGATGGACTCGGGAGACTGGAGAGTACCAGGGAGACCCTGGAAGCAGGCGACCCGACCCACGCTTCGCTGTCTCCTCGGCCCTCGGGAGTAGAAGCGCGGGGACGGTGGCGTGGGCAGCAGGGGGCGCTCCTGGCCATGCCCAGCGAGTTTCGTGCGAATCGGACCTGGTCCGGAAGAGATACGAAGGGAAAACTCATTACTCGTCGGGGTGGCACATCCAGGCTCTCGACCCTCCCAAAGCGTCCGACCAGGGTGCACCCTGCCGGGCATGGTTAGCCGCCAGCCCCCTTCCTGGAGGTCTGGTTGGCACGGGGTTTTGATTTATCGGTTTCATATCTCTGGGCTCCTTGGGAGCAGAAAGTCGGTTGAGGGCCCTTTGGAAAGAGCCGGGGCTGCCGTTTAACGCTGTCCAAGCGGCAGGCGAAGCGCACCCACCGTTTTTACGCTATGATTTTTTAAAACCGCCGGGGCGGCAAACACAGGGCCGGTCGGGTTTGAAGACGAATATCTCTTCGGCCCTTGGGAGGAGAGAAGCAGCGCGGGTCACCTTTGAACGCGCTCGCTGCCAGGAACGTCTGGCGTAAAAGTTTCGTGGGAATCGGACGTTCCTAGGCTGAGAAGCGAGCGCCCGCCCTCGGGCGGTCGGGGGCCCCTTTCTCATTCCCCGTCTGGGCTAAAAATACGAGGTCGGACCCGATGGACTCGGGAGACTGGAGAGTACCAGGGAGACCCTGGAAGCAGGCGACCCGACCCACGCTTCGCTGTCTCCTCGGCCCTCGGGAGTAGAAGCGCGGGGACGGTGGCGTGGGCAGCAGGGGGCGCTCCTGGCCATGCCCAGCGAGTTTCGTGCGAATCGGACCTGGTCCGGAAGAGATACGAAGGGAAAACTCATTACTCGTCGGGGTGGCACATCCAGGCTCTCGACCCTCCCAAAGCGTCCGACCAGGGTGCACCCTGCCGGGCATGGTTAGCCGCCAGCCCCCTTCCTGGAGGTCTGGTTGGCACGGGGTTTTGATTTTTCGGTTTCATATCTCTGGGCTCCTTGGGAGCAGAAAGTCGGTTGAGGGCCCTTTGGAAAGAGCCGGGGCTGCCGTTTAACGCTGTCCAAGCGGCAGGCGAAGCGCACCCACCGTTTTTACGCTATGATTTTTTAAAACCGCCGGGGCGGCAAACACAGGGCCGGTCGGGTTTGAAGACGAATATCTCTTCGGCCCTTGGGAGGAGAGAAGCAGCGCGGGTCACCTTTGAACGCGCTCGCTGCCAGGAACGTCTGGCGTAAAAGTTTCGTGGGAATCGGACGTTCCTAGGCTGAGAAGCGAGCGCCCGCCCTCGGGCGGTCGGGGGCCCCTTTCTCATTCCCCGTCTGGGCTAAAAATACGAGGTCGGACCCGATGGACTCGGGAGACTGGAGAGTACCAGGGAGACCCTGGAAGCAGGCGACCCGACCCACGCTTCGCTGTCTCCTCGGCCCTCGGGAGTAGAAGCGCGGGGACGGTGGCGTGGGCAGCAGGGGGCGCTCCTGGCCATGCCCAGCGAGTTTCGTGCGAATCGGACCTGGTCCGGAAGAGATACGAAGGGAAAACTCATTACTCGTCGGGGTGGCACATCCAGGCTCTCGACCCTCCCAAAGCGTCCGACCAGGGTGCACCCTGCCGGGCATGGTTAGCCGCCAGCCCCCTTCCTGGAGGTCTGGTTGGCACGGGGTTTTGATTTATCGGTTTCATATCTCTGGGCTCCTTGGGAGCAGAAAGTCGGTTGAGGGCCCTTTGGAAAGAGCCGGGGCTGCCGTTTAACGCTGTCCAAGCGGCAGGCGAAGCGCACCCACCGTTTTTACGCTATGATTTTTTAAAACCGCCGGGGCGGCAAACACAGGGCCGGTCGGGTTTGAAGACGAATATCTCTTCGGCCCTTGGGAGGAGAGAAGCAGCGCGGGTCACCTTTGAACGCGCTCGCTGCCAGGAACGTCTGGCGTAAAAGTTTCGTGGGAATCGGACGTTCCTAGGCTGAGAAGCGAGCGCCCGCCCTCGGGCGGTCGGGGGCCCCTTTCTCATTCCCCGTCTGGGCTAAAAATACGAGGTCGGACCCGATGGACTCGGGAGACTGGAGAGTACCAGGGAGACCCTGGAAGCAGGCGACCCGACCCACGCTTCGCTGTCTCCTCGGCCCTCGGGAGTAGAAGCGCGGGGACGGTGGCGTGGGCAGCAGGGGGCGCTCCTGGCCATGCCCAGCGAGTTTCGTGCGAATCGGACCTGGTCCGGAAGAGATACGAAGGGAAAACTCATTACTCGTCGGGGTGGCACATCCAGGCTCTCGACCCTCCCGAAGTGTCCGACCAGGGTGCACCCTGCCGGGCTAAGAGAACAGCCAGGTGAACCCTGGAGGTTCCGAACTCCAGACCCCTGGACCCGACGGCTCAGTCCGCCTCAGGTGCACTACAGAGGTCCTCGGGCTGTCCCTGAGTGCATTAAAACGGAAATCAGAATTACTCCCCCGGGTGGCACTTCCAGGCTCTCGACCCTCCCAAAGTGTCCGACCAGGGTGCACCCTGCTGGGCATGGTTAGCCGCCAGCCCCCTTCCTGGAGGTCTGGTTGGCACGGGGTTTTGCAAATAGGTCCCGTCGGGTATATGGGAGAGCAAAGAGAATCAATGGGGTCCAAGCACTAAATTCATCCAGTGGCGTTCTCTGGAAGCCCAAGGGGAGTCCGAGGGGTGTTCGGCCGGCAAGGGGAGCTCTCCCTCGGACACATGATCAAACGCCTGTCCCCTACCGGAAAGTGGTGTGCTCTGGATGCCCCCCCCCCCCCCCCATCCCCCGAGGGGGGTGCTTATCCCGCGAGGGGAGCCCTCCTCGGGTTAAGTGAACCATCATGCCGATTCCCCTATGGAAGTGGGCACATCCAGGCACACAGTCTGCTTTGCTCTCCCCGACCCGAGTGCGTCTGTTGGGCTGAGTGTACGCCCAGGCAACTGGATCCAATGGCTCAGTCCGCCGCAGCGTGCTTCGACGATGGGTCGTACAGCCATGCCACCAGGGTGGGCGTGTTTGTAAATGTACCAGTGGATTCTCGTCGGCCTGCCACATCCATGGTATCGACCCACCAGGCCTGTCCGACCAGGGGTTGACCCTGGACGGGCACGGTCTGTGGTTTGGCCCTTGTCCTAGATGAAATCGGGCACGGGGTTTTCTGGCCAGGTACCATCGGGTTACTGGGAGAGCGGCTTCGGTCTCCAGGTGAGACCAATGGTGAAGCAGCACGAGGCAATGGAGAGCATGCAAAGCGATGGGGAAGCCATGCACGGCAATGGCCACGAAAAAAAAAAAAAAATCACCACGGAAGGAACGTGAAGAACAAGGAGGAGTGTAGTGACACTGCCCAAAGCTGCCCGGTGTTGCAGGGGTCTATTGGTGTGTTGCTTCCTTGTTTGGTAGAGTGGAGTACCAGACCCGCCAGGGGTAGGCAAACCATTCCCCCTACGGTAAGTGAGGAGCCAGCCATTTGACGAGCGGGTGTCCACGTGTACGGGTGCGAGCGCTATCCCCCCACACGGGGTTAGGCCACGGCCTTAGGTGGACGTCTGCCGACCAGCCCCGGCTGATCCAGAACTTCTGATGTGGAGAGCGGTTTTGACAGATCCTCCCTGGTTCTAGCGGGTCAAGCCTCTGATGGGGGGTGGGGGTTATTTGTAACCCATCCCAGAACTCTCTGGGGGAGACTCAGACGGCCAGTCTGTCTACTCAGTTGTCCTATACTGGTGTCTGTGGTTTGGGAGGAAGGGAGTGCCCTGCTTTGTTGGCCTCCTCTTCAAAACTACCTGGGCCCACGAATCACTCTTCTTGGTTACATCACGAAACGTAGGTTGAGCGAGGCTAGGGGGGAGGGAATTCGACGAGGTCTTTCCCTTGTCCCCCCACCAGCGGCCCACGAAAATCAAAACGGCGTGAAGAGAGGGAACGCCGAAAGCACCTGGAGTCGGCCGTCCGCACCTCCGGAGGAGGTGGACGGGGTACGGTGCGGGCATGACCGGATGGGACAGCTTTGCATCAAGGTGAGAGGTCGGCGTCCGAAGGCCAGAGGGCGGTGCGCGAGCACGTTTACACTGGCCGCGGAAGCTGTCCTGGGTAGCCCTGTATGGCGTCTGGACCTGACGGCGCACGCACTTACAACCCGCTGCTTCCTAGCCCCCGGAAGGGGAGGCGGATGTCACTCGTGGTTCATCCCAGACCACGGTGCAAACTACCTGGTTGATCCTGCCAGTAACATATGCTTGTCTCAAAGATTAAGCCATGCAGGTCTAAGTGCACACGGCCGGTACAGTGAAACTGCGAATGGCTCATTAAATCAGTTATGGTTCCTTTGATCGCTCCACACGTTACTCGGATAACTGTGGTAATTCTAGAGCTAATACATGCAAACGAGCGCTGACCCTTCGGGGGATGCGTGCATTTATCAGACCCAAAACCCATCCGGGGGGCTCGGGCCCCCCGGCCGCTTTGGTGACTCTAGATAACCTCGGGCCGATCGCGCGCCCTCCGCGGCGGCGACGTCTCATTCGAATGTCTGCCCTATCAACTTTCGATGGTACCATAGTCGGCTACCATGGTGACCACGGGTAACGGGGAATCAGGGTTCGATTCCGGAGAGGGAGCCTGAGAAACGGCTACCACATCCAAGGAAGGCAGCAGGCGCGCAAATTACCCATTCCCGACACGGGGAGGTAGTGACGAAAAATAACGATACAGGTCTCTTTCGAGGCCCTGTAATCGGAATGAGCGTATCCTAAACCCATGGGTGAGGACCCATTGGAGGGCAAGTCTGGTGCCAGCAGCCGCGGTAATTCCAGCTCCAATAGCGTATATTAAAGTTGCTGCAGTTAAAAAGCTCGTAGTTGGATGTCGGGAGTGGGCTGGCGGTCCGCCGCGAGGCGTGCCACCGCCTGTCTCAGACCCTGTCTCCCGGTGCCCCCCGGATGCCCTTGGCTGGGTGTCCGGACGGGGCTCGGAGCGTTTACTTTGAAAAAATTAGAGTGTTCAAAGCGGGCCCGCTTCTCGCCTGAATACCTGAGCTAGGAATAATGGAATAGGACTCCGGTTCTATTTTGTGGGTTTCCTGAACCAGGGCCATGATTAAGAGGGACGGCCGGGGGCATTCGTATTGCGCCGCTAGAGGTGAAATTCTTGGACCGGCGCAAGACGGACGAAAGCGAAAGCATTTGCCAAGAATGTTTTCATTAATCAAGAACGAAAGTCGGAGGTTCGAAGACGATCAGATACCGTCGTAGTTCCGACCGTAAACTATGCCGACCCGCGATCCGGCGGCGTTATTCCCATGACCCGCCGGGCAGCGTGAGGGAAACCACGAGTCTGTGGGTTCCGGGGGGAGTATGGTTGCAAAGCTGAAACTTAAAGGAATTGACGGAAGGGCACCACCAGGAGTGGAGCCTGCGGCTTAATTTGACTCAACACGGGAAACCTCACCCGGCCCGGACACGGAAAGGATTGACAGATTGATAGCTCTTTCTCGATTCTGTGGGTGGTGGTGCATGGCCGTTCTTAGTTGGTGGAGCGATTTGTCTGGTTAATTCCGATAACGAACGAGACTCCGGCATGCTAAATAGTTACGCGGCCCTCCGCGGTCGGCGTCAAACTTCTTAGAGGGACAAGTGGCGTTCAGCCACGCGAGATGGAGCAATAACAGGTCTGTGATGCCCTTAGATGTCCGGGGCTGCACGCGCGCCACAATGGTTGGATCAGCGTGTGCCTACCCTACACCGAGAGGTGCGGGTAATCCGCTGAACCCCATTCGTGATGGGGACTGGGGATTGCAATTATTCCCCATGAACGAGGAATTCCCAGTAAGCGCGGGTCATAAGCTCGCGTTGATTAAGTCCCTGCCCTTTGTACACACCGCCCGTCGCTACTACCGATCGGATGGTTTAGTGAGGTCCTCGGATCGGCCCCGCCGGGGCTCCTCGCGGGCCTTGGCGGAGCGCCGAGAAGTCGATCAAACTTGACTATCTAGAGGAAGTAAAAGTCGTAACAAGGTTTTCGTAGGTGAACCTGCGAAAGGATCATTAACGGGTAACGCTGTCCGGCGTGCCTCCTCTCCCGACCCCCTCGACTTCGCCGTCCCCCCGCGTCGGGGCCCAGGGTCGAAAGGGTCTTCGGGGTTGCTGTTACACGTGGTCGCTTGCAGGTCAGGCTGGACAGAAGGCATAAAGGAGGAGCCTAGTCCCTCCCACCCCTTCCTCGTCCTCCGCCTCTTCCTCCGCGTCGTCCTTCAGCACCCCCCCCCCGCAGGCCCCGGTATTCTCTGGGTTCCAGCGCGAGAGACGCGTCGTTCAAAAAACTCGGCGTCCCCGCTCGTCGGGCGAAGGCCGGTTTCCCCTCACCTTGCCGGCAGGAGAAGCGCCTGCGAGTCGAGCGGGTCGTACGGGTCCGTCCCGCGCCCTCCCTCTCGCTCGCACGGCCGCTGCCTCCGTCCACCGCGAGGGGTTTTCCTATTTTGTTGTCCTTGTCATTCATCCCCGTCCCCTTGCTCGCTGACGAGCGGACTTTCCGGGGGGGGTTGCGAGCGCTGCTCCTCGTGGGGCAGGCCATGGCCCTTCCTGTGTTCGTCCGCCCACCGGCGTCCTGGGGCGTGGTGGTGGTGGGTGGCGCAGCCGGTTCCCCTGCTTCTCTCTCTCAGAAAGGAGTCTCAGGGGGACCCCCGGCAGGTACCTAGGG
>NW_027658805.1:117500-125000 GCF_041902795.1 Electrophorus electricus
AAGCGAGCGCCCGCCCTCGGGCGGTCGGGGGCCCCTTTCTCATTCCCCGTCTGGGCTAAAAATACGAGGTCGGACCCGATGGACTCGGGAGACTGGAGAGTACCAGGGAGACCCTGGAAGCAGGCGACCCGACCCACGCTTCGCTGTCTCCTCGGCCCTCGGGAGTAGAAGCGCGGGGACGGTGGCGTGGGCAGCAGGGGGCGCTCCTGGCCATGCCCAGCGAGTTTCGTGCGAATCGGACCTGGTCCGGAAGAGATACGAAGGGAAAACTCATTACTCGTCGGGGTGGCACATCCAGGCTCTCGACCCTCCCAAAGCGTCCGACCAGGGTGCACCCTGCCGGGCATGGTTAGCCGCCAGCCCCCTTCCTGGAGGTCTGGTTGGCACGGGGTTTTGATTTTTCGGTTTCATATCTCTGGGCTCCTTGGGAGCAGAAAGTCGGTTGAGGGCCCTTTGGAAAGAGCCGGGGCTGCCGTTTAACGCTGTCCAAGCGGCAGGCGAAGCGCACCCACCGTTTTTACGCTATGATTTTTTAAAACCGCCGGGGCGGCAAACACAGGGCCGGTCGGGTTTGAAGACGAATATCTCTTCGGCCCTTGGGAGGAGAGAAGCAGCGCGGGTCACCTTTGAACGCGCTCGCTGCCAGGAACGTCTGGCGTAAAAGTTTCGTGGGAATCGGACGTTCCTAGGCTGAGAAGCGAGCGCCCGCCCTCGGGCGGTCGGGGGCCCCTTTCTCATTCCCCGTCTGGGCTAAAAATACGAGGTCGGACCCGATGGACTCGGGAGACTGGAGAGTACCAGGGAGACCCTGGAAGCAGGCGACCCGACCCACGCTTCGCTGTCTCCTCGGCCCTCGGGAGTAGAAGCGCGGGGACGGTGGCGTGGGCAGCAGGGGGCGCTCCTGGCCATGCCCAGCGAGTTTCGTGCGAATCGGACCTGGTCCGGAAGAGATACGAAGGGAAAACTCATTACTCGTCGGGGTGGCACATCCAGGCTCTCGACCCTCCCAAAGCGTCCGACCAGGGTGCACCCTGCCGGGCATGGTTAGCCGCCAGCCCCCTTCCTGGAGGTCTGGTTGGCACGGGGTTTTGATTTATCGGTTTCATATCTCTGGGCTCCTTGGGAGCAGAAAGTCGGTTGAGGGCCCTTTGGAAAGAGCCGGGGCTGCCGTTTAACGCTGTCCAAGCGGCAGGCGAAGCGCACCCACCGTTTTTACGCTATGATTTTTTAAAACCGCCGGGGCGGCAAACACAGGGCCGGTCGGGTTTGAAGACGAATATCTCTTCGGCCCTTGGGAGGAGAGAAGCAGCGCGGGTCACCTTTGAACGCGCTCGCTGCCAGGAACGTCTGGCGTAAAAGTTTCGTGGGAATCGGACGTTCCTAGGCTGAGAAGCGAGCGCCCGCCCTCGGGCGGTCGGGGGCCCCTTTCTCATTCCCCGTCTGGGCTAAAAATACGAGGTCGGACCCGATGGACTCGGGAGACTGGAGAGTACCAGGGAGACCCTGGAAGCAGGCGACCCGACCCACGCTTCGCTGTCTCCTCGGCCCTCGGGAGTAGAAGCGCGGGGACGGTGGCGTGGGCAGCAGGGGGCGCTCCTGGCCATGCCCAGCGAGTTTCGTGCGAATCGGACCTGGTCCGGAAGAGATACGAAGGGAAAACTCATTACTCGTCGGGGTGGCACATCCAGGCTCTCGACCCTCCCAAAGTGTCCGACCAGGGTGCACCCTGCCGGGCTAAGAGAACAGCCAGGTGAACCCTGGAGGTTCCGAACTCCAGACCCCTGGACCCGACGGCTCAGTCCGCCTCAGGTGCACTACAGAGGTCCTCGGGCTGTCCCTGAGTGCATTAAAACGGAAATCAGAATTACTCCCCCGGGTGGCACTTCCAGGCTCTCGACCCTCCCAAAGTGTCCGACCAGGGTGCACCCTGCTGGGCATGGTTAGCCGCCAGCCCCCTTCCTGGAGGTCTGGTTGGCACGGGGTTTTGCAAATAGGTCCCGTCGGGTATATGGGAGAGCAAAGAGAATCAATGGGGTCCAAGCACTAAATTCATCCAGTGGCGTTCTCTGGAAGCCCAAGGGGAGTCCGAGGGGTGTTCGGCCGGCAAGGGGAGCTCTCCCTCGGACACATGATCAAACGCCTGTCCCCTACCGGAAAGTGGTGTGCTCTGGATGCCCCCCCCCCCCCCCCATCCCCCGAGGGGGGTGCTTATCCCGCGAGGGGAGCCCTCCTCGGGTTAAGTGAACCATCATGCCGATTCCCCTATGGAAGTGGGCACATCCAGGCACACAGTCTGCTTTGCTCTCCCCGACCCGAGTGCGTCTGTTGGGCTGAGTGTACGCCCAGGCAACTGGATCCAATGGCTCAGTCCGCCGCAGCGTGCTTCGACGATGGGTCGTACAGCCATGCCACCAGGGTGGGCGTGTTTGTAAATGTACCAGTGGATTCTCGTCGGCCTGCCACATCCATGGTATCGACCCACCAGGCCTGTCCGACCAGGGGTTGACCCTGGACGGGCACGGTCTGTGGTTTGGCCCTTGTCCTAGATGAAATCGGGCACGGGGTTTTCTGGCCAGGTACCATCGGGTTACTGGGAGAGCGGCTTCGGTCTCCAGGTGAGACCAATGGTGAAGCAGCACGAGGCAATGGAGAGCATGCAAAGCGATGGGGAAGCCATGCACGGCAATGGCCACGAAAAAAAAAAAAAAATCACCACGGAAGGAACGTGAAGAACAAGGAGGAGTGTAGTGACACTGCCCAAAGCTGCCCGGTGTTGCAGGGGTCTATTGGTGTGTTGCTTCCTTGTTTGGTAGAGTGGAGTACCAGACCCGCCAGGGGTAGGCAAACCATTCCCCCTACGGTAAGTGAGGAGCCAGCCATTTGACGAGCGGGTGTCCACGTGTACGGGTGCGAGCGCTATCCCCCCACACGGGGTTAGGCCACGGCCTTAGGTGGACGTCTGCCGACCAGCCCCGGCTGATCCAGAACTTCTGATGTGGAGAGCGGTTTTGACAGATCCTCCCTGGTTCTAGCGGGTCAAGCCTCTGATGGGGGGTGGGGGTTATTTGTAACCCATCCCAGAACTCTCTGGGGGAGACTCAGACGGCCAGTCTGTCTACTCAGTTGTCCTATACTGGTGTCTGTGGTTTGGGAGGAAGGGAGTGCCCTGCTTTGTTGGCCTCCTCTTCAAACCTACCTGGGCCCACGAATCACTCTTCTTGGTTACATCACGAAACGTAGGTTGAGCGAGGCTAGGGGGGAGGGAATTCGACGAGGTCTTTCCCTTGTCCCCCCACCAGCGGCCCACGAAAATCAAAACGGCGTGAAGAGAGGGAACGCCGAAAGCACCTGGAGTCGGCCGTCCGCACCTCCGGAGGAGGTGGACGGGGTACGGTGCGGGCATGACCGGATGGGACAGCTTTGCATCAAGGTGAGAGGTCGGCGTCCGAAGGCCAGAGGGCGGTGCGCGAGCACGTTTACACTGGCCGCGGAAGCTGTCCTGGGTAGCCCTGTATGGCGTCTGGACCTGACGGCGCACGCACTTACAACCCGCTGCTTCCTAGCCCCCGGAAGGGGAGGCGGATGTCACTCGTGGTTCATCCCAGACCACGGTGCAAACTACCTGGTTGATCCTGCCAGTAACATATGCTTGTCTCAAAGATTAAGCCATGCAGGTCTAAGTGCACACGGCCGGTACAGTGAAACTGCGAATGGCTCATTAAATCAGTTATGGTTCCTTTGATCGCTCCACACGTTACTCGGATAACTGTGGTAATTCTAGAGCTAATACATGCAAACGAGCGCTGACCCTTCGGGGGATGCGTGCATTTATCAGACCCAAAACCCATCCGGGGGGCTCGGGCCCCCCGGCCGCTTTGGTGACTCTAGATAACCTCGGGCCGATCGCGCGCCCTCCGCGGCGGCGACGTCTCATTCGAATGTCTGCCCTATCAACTTTCGATGGTACCATAGTCGGCTACCATGGTGACCACGGGTAACGGGGAATCAGGGTTCGATTCCGGAGAGGGAGCCTGAGAAACGGCTACCACATCCAAGGAAGGCAGCAGGCGCGCAAATTACCCATTCCCGACACGGGGAGGTAGTGACGAAAAATAACGATACAGGTCTCTTTCGAGGCCCTGTAATCGGAATGAGCGTATCCTAAACCCATGGGTGAGGACCCATTGGAGGGCAAGTCTGGTGCCAGCAGCCGCGGTAATTCCAGCTCCAATAGCGTATATTAAAGTTGCTGCAGTTAAAAAGCTCGTAGTTGGATGTCGGGAGTGGGCTGGCGGTCCGCCGCGAGGCGTGCCACCGCCTGTCTCAGACCCTGTCTCCCGGTGCCCCCCGGATGCCCTTGGCTGGGTGTCCGGACGGGGCTCGGAGCGTTTACTTTGAAAAAATTAGAGTGTTCAAAGCGGGCCCGCTTCTCGCCTGAATACCTGAGCTAGGAATAATGGAATAGGACTCCGGTTCTATTTTGTGGGTTTCCTGAACCAGGGCCATGATTAAGAGGGACGGCCGGGGGCATTCGTATTGCGCCGCTAGAGGTGAAATTCTTGGACCGGCGCAAGACGGACGAAAGCGAAAGCATTTGCCAAGAATGTTTTCATTAATCAAGAACGAAAGTCGGAGGTTCGAAGACGATCAGATACCGTCGTAGTTCCGACCGTAAACTATGCCGACCCGCGATCCGGCGGCGTTATTCCCATGACCCGCCGGGCAGCGTGAGGGAAACCACGAGTCTGTGGGTTCCGGGGGGAGTATGGTTGCAAAGCTGAAACTTAAAGGAATTGACGGAAGGGCACCACCAGGAGTGGAGCCTGCGGCTTAATTTGACTCAACACGGGAAACCTCACCCGGCCCGGACACGGAAAGGATTGACAGATTGATAGCTCTTTCTCGATTCTGTGGGTGGTGGTGCATGGCCGTTCTTAGTTGGTGGAGCGATTTGTCTGGTTAATTCCGATAACGAACGAGACTCCGGCATGCTAAATAGTTACGCGGCCCTCCGCGGTCGGCGTCAAACTTCTTAGAGGGACAAGTGGCGTTCAGCCACGCGAGATGGAGCAATAACAGGTCTGTGATGCCCTTAGATGTCCGGGGCTGCACGCGCGCCACAATGGTTGGATCAGCGTGTGCCTACCCTACACCGAGAGGTGCGGGTAATCCGCTGAACCCCATTCGTGATGGGGACTGGGGATTGCAATTATTCCCCATGAACGAGGAATTCCCAGTAAGCGCGGGTCATAAGCTCGCGTTGATTAAGTCCCTGCCCTTTGTACACACCGCCCGTCGCTACTACCGATCGGATGGTTTAGTGAGGTCCTCGGATCGGCCCCGCCGGGGCTCCTCGCGGGCCTTGGCGGAGCGCCGAGAAGTCGATCAAACTTGACTATCTAGAGGAAGTAAAAGTCGTAACAAGGTTTTCGTAGGTGAACCTGCGAAAGGATCATTAACGGGTAACGCTGTCCGGCGTGCCTCCTCTCCCGACCCCCTCGACTTCGCCGTCCCCCCGCGTCGGGGCCCAGGGTCGAAAGGGTCTTCGGGGTTGCTGTTACACGTGGTCGCTTGCAGGTCAGGCTGGACAGAAGGCATAAAGGAGGAGCCTAGTCCCTCCCACCCCTTCCTCGTCCTCCGCCTCTTCCTCCGCGTCGTCCTTCAGCACCCCCCCCCCGCAGGCCCCGGTATTCTCTGGGTTCCAGCGCGAGAGACGCGTCGTTCAAAAAACTCGGCGTCCCCGCTCGTCGGGCGAAGGCCGGTTTCCCCTCACCTTGCCGGCAGGAGAAGCGCCTGCGAGTCGAGCGGGTCGTACGGGTCTGTCCCGCGCCCTCCCTCTCGCTCGCACGGCCGCTGCCTCCGTCCACCGCGAGGGGTTTTCCTATTTTGTTGTCCTTGTCATTCATCCCCGTCCCCTTGCTCGCTGACGAGCGGACTTTCCGGGGGGGGTTGCGAGCGCTGCTCCTCGTGGGGCAGGCCATGGCCCTTCCTGTGTTCGTCCGCCCACCGGCGTCCTGGGGCGTGGTGGTGGTGGGTGGCGCAGCCGGTTCCCCTGCTTCTCTCTCTCAGAAAGGAGTCTCAGGGGGACCCCCGGCAGGTACCTAGGGCTTGGCCCACGCTACGTGAGTTCCACCCCTTTCGAGGGGTCGGACGGGGCGGGCGCGGAGGGCCGCGGTTCAAAGACTGACTCGTCTGCCACGTGGGGCGTGTGGGCAAAGCGCAACCCCGCGCCCGTTTCAACACTCGCAGACGGGGGCGCCTGACCGGTTGGTGAAACCTTTTAAACCTGTCTTTGTAGTCGTGGTGAAAGACCTAAACTGAGCCTGAAATAAAAGAGTACAACTCTTAGCGGTGGATCACTTGGCTCGTGCGTCGATGAAGAACGCAGCCAGCTGCGAGAACTAATGTGAATTGCAGGACACATTGATCATCGACATTTCGAACGCACATTGCGGCCCCGGGTCCATCCCGGGGCTACGCCTGTCTGAGGGTCGCTATTCCTATCTGTCGGACCTGCCTTCTCAGGCGGGACCGCGGTTGGAGGTTCGTAGGTGGGGGGGTGCCCCCTGGCCTCCGTCTTCCTAAAAGCAGACGGTTCCCGGTCGCTGTCTCGGTGAGATCCGGTCGGTGGGTTCGCTGCGGTTGAGTGCCCGTTCTCCGTGCACAAGCTTCTCCTCCCCCGCTTCGGTTCGTTTCGGTTCGTTTCGGCTCCGCTCCTGGCCTGGCCAGGAACGTGGTCCCCTGCGCCCGAGAAAGAAGCGAGCGTGGCTGCCGGTGGGTTCTCTCCGCTTTGGCTGCCCACGTTTTCGCTTCTTTTCTCACCCCCTGCGCAGGCGGATCACGGAAAGGTGTCTGTTCTGTTCCGTTACGTGCGCGAGCGGAGGGAGGTTGTTGTTACATGCGTTCCCCCCCCCCTCCCCCGGTGGGGGGGGTGGGGGGGGTCGGGGTTCGGGTGGCTCTGCCTCTGGCGTTTTCCTTACGGGCCGACCTGTCCGTGGCACGTCCGTGACGTCCCGACCTGTGTCCTCGTTAGCCCGGGTGAAAAGGGACTCGTCCCCTAACCCGGCGGTGTTCACGCTTCTGGGCAACCCTCCAGAGCGAACTCGGGAGCGACCTCAGATCAGACGAGACAACCCGCTGAATTTAAGCATATTACTAAGCGGAGGAAAAGAAACTAACAAGGATTCCCTCAGTAGCGGCGAGCGAAGAGGGAAGAGCCCAGCGCTGAATCCCCCGTCCGGGTGCGGGCGAGGGGAATTGTGGCGTATGGAAGTCTGTTTTCTTCCTGGCGCGGGCCGGGGGCCTGAGTCCTTCTGATGGAGGCTCAGCCCGTGGACGGTGTGAGGCCGGTAAATGGCCCCAGCCCCGCCAGGGTAGCGGTCTTCTCGGAGTCGGGTTGCTTGGGAATGCAGCCCAAAGTGGGTGGTAAACTCCATCTAAGGCTAAATACCGGCACGAGACCGATAGCGAACAAGTACCGTAAGGGAAAGTTGAAAAGAA
>NW_027658805.1:130000-142500 GCF_041902795.1 Electrophorus electricus
GTAGTAGTAGTAGTAGTATGATTTAAAGGTACAAAGTGAATGAAGTGTGCCCAGGCCCAGAGCTACTTTGCTGGGCATGACTGTGTTTGACCTCTTGGGCCTGGAAGTCTATTTCTAGGCTTATATAAAGGGTCAAAAACTTCTTGAAGTGTGCCCAGGCCCAGAGCTACTTTGCTGGGCATGACTGTGTTTGACCTCTTGGGTCTGGAAGTCTGGTGGTAGTAGTAGTAGTATGATTTAAAGGCACAAAGTGATTGAAGTGTGCCCAGGCCCAGAGCTACTTTGCTGGGCATGAATGTGTTTGAACTCTTGGGCCTGGAAGTCTGGTAGTAGTAGTATGATTTAAAGGCACAAAGTGATTGAAGTGTGCCCAGGCCCAGAGCTACTTTGCTGGGCATGACTGTGTTTGACCTCTTGGGCCTGGAAGTCTGGTGGTAGTAGTAGTATGATTTAAAGGCACAAAGTGATTGAAGTGTGCCCAGGCCCAGAGCTACTTTGCTGGGCATGAATGTGTTTGAACTCTTGGGCCTGGAAGTCTGGTAGTAGTAGTAGTAGTAGTAGTAGTAGTAGTAGTAGTAGTAGTAGTATGATTTAAAGGTACAAAGTGAATGAAGTGTGCCCAGGCCCAGAGCTACTTTGCTGGGCATGACTGTGTTTGACCTCTTGGCTCTGGAAGTCTATTTCTAGGCTTATATAAAGGGTCAAACTTCTTGAAGTGTGCCCAGGCCCAGAGCTACTTTGCTGGGCATGACTGTGTTTGACCTCTGGGGCCTGGAAGTCTGGTAGTAGTAGTATGATTTAAAGGCACAAAGTGATTGAAGTGTGCCCAGGCCCAGAGCTACTTTGCTGGGCATGACTGTGTTTGACCTCTTGGGCCTGGAAGTCTGGTAGTAGTAGTAGTAGTAGTAGTAGTAGTAGTAGTAGTAGTATGATTTAAAGGTACAAAGTGAATGAAGTGTGCCCAGGCCCACAGCTACTTTGCTGGGCATGACTGTGTTTGACCTCTTGGGCCTGAAAGTCTGGTAGTAGTAGTATGATTTAAAGGTACAAAGTGAATGAAGTGTGCCCAGGCCCAGAGCTACTTTGCTGGGCATGACTGTGTTTGACCTCTTGGCTCTGGAAGTCTATTTCTAGGCTTATATAAAGGGTCAAACTTCTTGAAGTGTGCCCAGGCCCAGAGCTACTTTGCTGGGCATGACTGTGTTTGACCTCTGGGGCCTGGAAGTCTGGTAGTAGTAGTATGATTTAAAGGCACAAAGTGATTGAAGTGTGCCCAGGCCCAGAGCTACTTTGCTGGGCATGAATTGTTTGAACTCTTGGGCCTGGAAGTCTATTTCTAGGCTTATATAAAGGGTCAAACTTCTTGAAGTGTGCCCAGGCCCAGAGCTACTTTGCTGGGCATGACTGTGTTTGACCTCTTGGGCCTGGAAGTCTGGTAGTAGTAGTAGTAGTAGTAGTAGTAGTAGTAGTAGTAGTAGTAGTATGATTTAAAGGTACAAAGTGAATGAAGTGTGCCCAGGCCCACAGCTACTTTGCTGGGCATGACTGTGTTTGACCTCTTGGGCCTGAAAGTCTATTTCTAGGCTTATATAAAGGGTCAAACTTCTTGAAGTGTGCCCAGGCCCAGAGCTACTTTGCTGGGCATGACTGTGTTTGACCTCTGGGGCCTGGAAGTCTGGTAGTAGTAGTATGATTTAAAGACACAAAGTGATTGAAGTGTGCCCAGGCCCAGAGCTACTTTGCTGGGCATGAATGTGTTTGAACTCTTGGGCCTGGAAGTCTGGTAGTAGTAGTATGATTTAAAGGTACAAAGTGAATGAAGTGTGCCCAGGCCCAGAGCTACTTTGCTGTGCATGACTGTGTTTGACCTCTTGGCTCTGGAAGTCTATTTCTAGGCTTATATAAAGGGTCAAACTTCTTGAAGTGTGCCCAGGCCCAGAGCTACTTTGCTGGGCATGACTGTGTTTGACCTCTGGGGCCTGGAAGTCTGGTAGTAGTAGTATGATTTAAAGGCACAAAGTGATTGAAGTGTGCCCAGGCCCAGAGCTACTTTGCTGGGCATGATTCTGTGACCTCTTGGGTCTGGAAATGTGGTACTTTGAAGGATTAAAAGAGTGAAACGGTCTGAAGTGTGCGCAGGTGTAAAGCAACCTTGCTAGGCATGAAGGTGTGACCTCCAGGGCCTGGAAGTCTGGTGGTAGTAGTAGTATGATTTAAAGGCACAAAGTGATTGAAGTGTGCCCAGGCCCAGAGCTACTTTGCTGGGCATGACTGTGTTTGACCTCTTGGGCCTGGAAGTCTGGTGGTAGTAGTAGTATGATTTAAAGGCACAAAGTGATTGAAGTGTGCCCAGGCCCAGAGCTACTTTGCTGGGCATGACTGTGTTTGACCTCTTGGCTCTGGAAGTCTATTTCTAGGCTTATATAAAGGGTCAAACTTCTTGAAGTGTGCCCAGGCCCAGAGCTACTTTGCTGGGCATGACTGTGTTTGACCTCTGGGGCCTGGAAGTCTGGTAGTAGTAGTATGATTTAAAGGCACAAAGTGATTGAAGTGTGCCCAGGCCCAGAGCTACTTTGCTGGGCATGAATGTGTTTGAACTCTTGGGCCTGGAAGTCTATTTCTAGGCTTATATAAAGGGTCAAACTTCTTGAAGTGTGCCCAGGCCCAGAGCTACTTTGCTGGGCATGACTGTGTTTGACCTCTTGGGCCTGGAAGTCTGGTAGTAGTAGTAGTAGTAGTAGTAGTAGTAGTAGTAGTAGTAGTAGTATGATTTAAAGGTACAAAGTGAATGAAGTGTGCCCAGGCCCACAGCTACTTTGCTGGGCATGACTGTGTTTGACCTCTTGGGCCTGAAAGTCTATTTCTAGGCTTATATAAAGGGTCAAACTTCTTGAAGTGTGCCCAGGCCCAGAGCTACTTTGCTGGGCATGACTGTGTTTGACCTCTGGGGCCTGGAAGTCTGGTAGTAGTAGTATGATTTAAAGACACAAAGTGATTGAAGTGTGCCCAGGCCCAGAGCTACTTTGCTGGGCATGAATGTGTTTGAACTCTTGGGCCTGGAAGTCTGGTAGTAGTAGTATGATTTAAAGGTACAAAGTGAATGAAGTGTGCCCAGGCCCAGAGCTACTTTGCTGTGCATGACTGTGTTTGACCTCTTGGCTCTGGAAGTCTATTTCTAGGCTTATATAAAGGGTCAAACTTCTTGAAGTGTGCCCAGGCCCAGAGCTACTTTGCTGGGCATGACTGTGTTTGACCTCTGGGGCCTGGAAGTCTGGTAGTAGTAGTATGATTTAAAGGCACAAAGTGATTGAAGTGTGCCCAGGCCCAGAGCTACTTTGCTGGGCATGATTCTGTGACCTCTTGGGTCTGGAAATGTGGTACTTTGAAGGATTAAAAGAGTGAAACGGTCTGAAGTGTGCGCAGGTGTAAAGCAACCTTGCTAGGCATGAAGGTGTGACCTCCAGGGCCTGGAAGTCTGGTGGTAGTAGTAGTATGATTTAAAGGCACAAAGTGATTGAAGTGTGCCCAGGCCCAGAGCTACTTTGCTGGGCATGACTGTGTTTGACCTCTTGGGCCTGGAAGTCTGGTGGTAGTAGTAGTATGATTTAAAGGCACAAAGTGATTGAAGTGTGCCCAGGCCCAGAGCTACTTTGCTGGGCATGACTGTGTTTGACCTCTTGGCTCTGGAAGTCTATTTCTAGGCTTATATAAAGGGTCAAACTTCTTGAAGTGTGCCCAGGCCCAGAGCTACTTTGCTGGGCATGACTGTGTTTGACCTCTGGGGCCTGGAAGTCTGGTAGTAGTAGTATGATTTAAAGGCACAAAGTGATTGAAGTGTGCCCAGGCCCAGAGCTACTTTGCTGGGCATGAATGTGTTTGAACTCTTGGGCCTGGAAGTCTATTTCTAGGCTTATATAAAGGGTCAAACTTCTTGAAGTGTGCCCAGGCCCAGAGCTACTTTGCTGGGCATGACTGTGTTTGACCTCTTGGGCCTGGAAGTCTGGTAGTAGTAGTAGTAGTAGTAGTAGTAGTAGTAGTAGTAGTAGTAGTATGATTTAAAGGTACAAAGTGAATGAAGTGTGCCCAGGCCCACAGCTACTTTGCTGGGCATGACTGTGTTTGACCTCTTGGGCCTGAAAGTCTATTTCTAGGCTTATATAAAGGGTCAAACTTCTTGAAGTGTGCCCAGGCCCAGAGCTACTTTGCTGGGCATGACTGTGTTTGACCTCTGGGGCCTGGAAGTCTGGTAGTAGTAGTATGATTTAAAGACACAAAGTGATTGAAGTGTGCCCAGGCCCAGAGCTACTTTGCTGGGCATGAATGTGTTTGAACTCTTGGGCCTGGAAGTCTGGTAGTAGTAGTATGATTTAAAGGTACAAAGTGAATGAAGTGTGCCCAGGCCCAGAGCTACTTTGCTGTGCATGACTGTGTTTGACCTCTTGGCTCTGGAAGTCTATTTCTAGGCTTATATAAAGAGTCAAACTTCTTGAAGTGTGCCCAGGCCCAGAGCTACTTTGCTGGGCATGACTGTGTTTGACCTCTGGGGCCTGGAAGTCTGGTAGTAGTAGTATGATTTAAAGGCACAAAGTGATTGAAGTGTGCCCAGGCCCAGAGCTACTTTGCTGGGCATGATTCTGTGACCTCTTGGGTCTGGAAATGTGGTACTTTGAAGGATTAAAAGAGTGAAACGGTCTGAAGTGTGCGCAGGTGTAAAGCAACCTTGCTAGGCATGAAGGTGTGACCTCCAGGGCCTGGAAGTCTGGTGGTAGTAGTAGTATGATTTAAAGGCACAAAGTGATTGAAGTGTGCCCAGGCCCAGAGCTACTTTGCTGGGCATGACTGTGTTTGACCTCTTGGGCCTGGAAGTCTGGTGGTAGTAGTAGTATGATTTAAAGGCACAAAGTGATTGAAGTGTGCCCAGGCCCAGAGCTACTTTGCTGGGCATGAATGTGTTTGAACTCTTGGGCCTGGAAGTCTATTTCTAGGCTTATATAAAGGGTCAAACATCTTGAAGTGTGCCCAGGCCCAGAGCTACTTTGCTGTGCATGACTGTGGTTGACCTCTTGGCCCTGGAAGTCTGGTGGTAGTAGTAGTATGATTTAAAGGCACAAAGTGAATGAAGTGTGCCCAGGCCCAGAGCTACTTTGCTGGGCATGAATGTGTTTGAACTCTTGGGCCTGGAAGTCTGGTAGTAGTAGTAGTAGTAGTAGTAGTAGTAGTAGTAGTATGATTTAAAGGCACAAAGTGCTTGAAGTGTGCCCAGGCCCAGAGCTACTTTGCTGTGCATGACTGTGTTTGACCTCTTGGCTCTGGAAGTCTATTTCTAGGCTTATATAAAGGGTCAAACTTCTTGAAGTGTGCCCAGGCCCAGAGCTACTTTGCTGTGTATGACTGTGTGACCTCTTGGCCCTGGAATTCTGGTGGTAGTAGTAGTATGATTTAAAGGCACAAAGTGAATGAAGTGTGCCCAGGCCCAGAGCTACTTTGCTGGGCATGACTGTGTTTGACCTCTTGGGCCTGGAAGTCTGGTAGTAGTAGTATGATTTAAAGGCACAAAGTGATTGAAGTGTGCCCAGGCCCAGAGCTACTTTGCTGGGCATGAATGTGTTTGAACTCTTGGGCCTGGAAGTCTATTTCTAGGCTTATATAAAGGGACAAACTTCTTGAAGTGTGCCCAGGCCCAGAGCTACTTTGCTGTGTATGACTGTGTGACCTCTTGGCCCTGGAATTCTGGTGGTAGTAGTAGTAGTAGTAGTATGATTTAAAGGTACAAAGTGAATGAAGTGTGCCCAGGCCCAGAGCCAGGCCTGGGCAGCAGGGGGCGCTCCTGGCCATGCCCAGCGAGTTTCGTGCGAATCGGACCTGGTCCGGAAGAGATACGAAGGGAAAACTCATTACTCGTCGGGGTGGCACATCCAGGCTCTCGACCCTCCCAAAGCGTCCGACCAGGGTGCACCCTGCCGGGCATGGTTAGCCGCCAGCCCCCTTCCTGGAGGTCTGGTTGGCACGGGGTTTTGATTTATCGGTTTCATATCTCTGGGCTCCTTGGGAGCAGAAAGTCGGTTGAGGGCCCTTTGGAAAGAGCCGGGGCTGCCGTTTAACGCTGTCCAAGCGGCAGGCGAAGCGCACCCACCGTTTTTACGCTATGATTTTTTAAAACCGCCGGGGCGGCAAACACAGGGCCGGTCGGGTTTGAAGACGAATATCTCTTCGGCCCTTGGGAGGAGAGAAGCAGCGCGGGTCACCTTTGAACGCGCTCGCTGCCAGGAACGTCTGGCGTAAAAGTTTCGTGGGAATCGGACGTTCCTAGGCTGAGAAGCGAGCGCCCGCCCTCGGGCGGTCGGGGGCCCCTTTCTCATTCCCCGTCTGGGCTAAAAATACGAGGTCGGACCCGATGGACTCGGGAGACTGGAGAGTACCAGGGAGACCCTGGAAGCAGGCGACCCGACCCACGCTTCGCTGTCTCCTCGGCCCTCGGGAGTAGAAGCGCGGGGACGGTGGCGTGGGCAGCAGGGGGCGCTCCTGGCCATGCCCAGCGAGTTTCGTGCGAATCGGACCTGGTCCGGAAGAGATACGAAGGGAAAACTCATTACTCGTCGGGGTGGCACATCCAGGCTCTCGACCCTCCCAAAGCGTCCGACCAGGGTGCACCCTGCCGGGCATGGTTAGCCGCCAGCCCCCTTCCTGGAGGTCTGGTTGGCACGGGGTTTTGATTTTTCGGTTTCATATCTCTGGGCTCCTTGGGAGCAGAAAGTCGGTTGAGGGCCCTTTGGAAAGAGCCGGGGCTGCCGTTTAACGCTGTCCAAGCGGCAGGCGAAGCGCACCCACCGTTTTTACGCTATGATTTTTTAAAACCGCCGGGGCGGCAAACACAGGGCCGGTCGGGTTTGAAGACGAATATCTCTTCGGCCCTTGGGAGGAGAGAAGCAGCGCGGGTCACCTTTGAACGCGCTCGCTGCCAGGAACGTCTGGCGTAAAAGTTTCGTGGGAATCGGACGTTCCTAGGCTGAGAAGCGAGCGCCCGCCCTCGGGCGGTCGGGGGCCCCTTTCTCATTCCCCGTCTGGGCTAAAAATACGAGGTCGGACCCGATGGACTCGGGAGACTGGAGAGTACCAGGGAGACCCTGGAAGCAGGCGACCCGACCCACGCTTCGCTGTCTCCTCGGCCCTCGGGAGTAGAAGCGCGGGGACGGTGGCGTGGGCAGCAGGGGGCGCTCCTGGCCATGCCCAGCGAGTTTCGTGCGAATCGGACCTGGTCCGGAAGAGATACGAAGGGAAAACTCATTACTCGTCGGGGTGGCACATCCAGGCTCTCGACCCTCCCAAAGCGTCCGACCAGGGTGCACCCTGCCGGGCATGGTTAGCCGCCAGCCCCCTTCCTGGAGGTCTGGTTGGCACGGGGTTTTGATTTATCGGTTTCATATCTCTGGGCTCCTTGGGAGCAGAAAGTCGGTTGAGGGCCCTTTGGAAAGAGCCGGGGCTGCCGTTTAACGCTGTCCAAGCGGCAGGCGAAGCGCACCCACCGTTTTTACGCTATGATTTTTTAAAACCGCCGGGGCGGCAAACACAGGGCCGGTCGGGTTTGAAGACGAATATCTCTTCGGCCCTTGGGAGGAGAGAAGCAGCGCGGGTCACCTTTGAACGCGCTCGCTGCCAGGAACGTCTGGCGTAAAAGTTTCGTGGGGAATCGGACGTTCCTAGGCTGAGAAGCGAGCGCCCGCCCTCGGGCGGTCGGGGGCCCCTTTCTCATTCCCCGTCTGGGCTAAAAATACGAGGTCGGACCCGATGGACTCGGGAGACTGGAGAGTACCAGGGAGACCCTGGAAGCAGGCGACCCGACCCACGCTTCGCTGTCTCCTCGGCCCTCGGGAGTAGAAGCGCGGGGACGGTGGCGTGGGCAGCAGGGGGCGCTCCTGGCCATGCCCAGCGAGTTTCGTGCGAATCGGACCTGGTCCGGAAGAGATACGAAGGGAAAACTCATTACTCGTCGGGGTGGCACATCCAGGCTCTCGACCCTCCCAAAGTGTCCGACCAGGGTGCACCCTGCCGGGCTAAGAGAACAGCCAGGTGAACCCTGGAGGTTCCGAACTCCAGACCCCTGGACCCGACGGCTCAGTCCGCCTCAGGTGCACTACAGAGGTCCTCGGGCTGTCCCTGAGTGCATTAAAACGGAAATCAGAATTACTCCCCCGGGTGGCACTTCCAGGCTCTCGACCCTCCCAAAGTGTCCGACCAGGGTGCACCCTGCTGGGCATGGTTAGCCGCCAGCCCCCTTCCTGGAGGTCTGGTTGGCACGGGGTTTTGCAAATAGGTCCCGTCGGGTATATGGGAGAGCAAAGAGAATCAATGGGGTCCAAGCACTAAATTCATCCAGTGGCGTTCTCTGGAAGCCCAAGGGGAGTCCGAGGGGTGTTCGGCCGGCAAGGGGAGCTCTCCCTCGGACACATGATCAAACGCCTGTCCCCTACCGGAAAGTGGTGTGCTCTGGATGCCCCCCCCCCCCCCCATCCCCCGAGGGGGGTGCTTATCCCGCGAGGGGAGCCCTCCTCGGGTTAAGTGAACCATCATGCCGATTCCCCTATGGAAGTGGGCACATCCAGGCACACAGTCTGCTTTGCTCTCCCCGACCCGAGTGCGTCTGTTGGGCTGAGTGTACGCCCAGGCAACTGGATCCAATGGCTCAGTCCGCCGCAGCGTGCTTCGACGATGGGTCGTACAGCCATGCCACCAGGGTGGGCGTGTTTGTAAATGTACCAGTGGATTCTCGTCGGCCTGCCACATCCATGGTATCGACCCACCAGGCCTGTCCGACCAGGGGTTGACCCTGGACGGGCACGGTCTGTGGTTTGGCCCTTGTCCTAGATGAAATCGGGCACGGGGTTTTCTGGCCAGGTACCATCGGGTTACTGGGAGAGCGGCTTCGGTCTCCAGGTGAGACCAATGGTGAAGCAGCACGAGGCAATGGAGAGCATGCAAAGCGATGGGGAAGCCATGCACGGCAATGGCCACGAAAAAAAAAAAAAAATCACCACGGAAGGAACGTGAAGAACAAGGAGGAGTGTAGTGACACTGCCCAAAGCTGCCCGGTGTTGCAGGGGTCTATTGGTGTGTTGCTTCCTTGTTTGGTAGAGTGGAGTACCAGACCCGCCAGGGGTAGGCAAACCATTCCCCCTACGGTAAGTGAGGAGCCAGCCATTTGACGAGCGGGTGTCCACGTGTACGGGTGCGAGCGCTATCCCCCCACACGGGGTTAGGCCACGGCCTTAGGTGGACGTCTGCCGACCAGCCCCGGCTGATCCAGAACTTCTGATGTGGAGAGCGGTTTTGACAGATCCTCCCTGGTTCTAGCGGGTCAAGCCTCTGATGGGGGGTGGGGGTTATTTGTAACCCATCCCAGAACTCTCTGGGGGAGACTCAGACGGCCAGTCTGTCTACTCAGTTGTCCTATACTGGTGTCTGTGGTTTGGGAGGAAGGGAGTGCCCTGCTTTGTTGGCCTCCTCTTCAAACCTACCTGGGCCCACGAATCACTCTTCTTGGTTACATCACGAAACGTAGGTTGAGCGAGGCTAGGGGGGAGGGAATTCGACGAGGTCTTTCCCTTGTCCCCCCACCAGCGGCCCACGAAAATCAAAACGGCGTGAAGAGAGGGAACGCCGAAAGCACCTGGAGTCGGCCGTCCGCACCTCCGGAGGAGGTGGACGGGGTACGGTGCGGGCATGACCGGATGGGACAGCTTTGCATCAAGGTGAGAGGTCGGCGTCCGAAGGCCAGAGGGCGGTGCGCGAGCACGTTTACACTGGCCGCGGAAGCTGTCCTGGGTAGCCCTGTATGGCGTCTGGACCTGACGGCGCACGCACTTACAACCCGCTGCTTCCTAGCCCCCGGAAGGGGAGGCGGATGTCACTCGTGGTTCATCCCAGACCACGGTGCAAACTACCTGGTTGATCCTGCCAGTAACATATGCTTGTCTCAAAGATTAAGCCATGCAGGTCTAAGTGCACACGGCCGGTACAGTGAAACTGCGAATGGCTCATTAAATCAGTTATGGTTCCTTTGATCGCTCCACACGTTACTCGGATAACTGTGGTAATTCTAGAGCTAATACATGCAAACGAGCGCTGACCCTTCGGGGGATGCGTGCATTTATCAGACCCAAAACCCATCCGGGGGGCTCGGGCCCCCCGGCCGCTTTGGTGACTCTAGATAACCTCGGGCCGATCGCGCGCCCTCCGCGGCGGCGACGTCTCATTCGAATGTCTGCCCTATCAACTTTCGATGGTACCATAGTCGGCTACCATGGTGACCACGGGTAACGGGGAATCAGGGTTCGATTCCGGAGAGGGAGCCTGAGAAACGGCTACCACATCCAAGGAAGGCAGCAGGCGCGCAAATTACCCATTCCCGACACGGGGAGGTAGTGACGAAAAATAACGATACAGGTCTCTTTCGAGGCCCTGTAATCGGAATGAGCGTATCCTAAACCCATGGGTGAGGACCCATTGGAGGGCAAGTCTGGTGCCAGCAGCCGCGGTAATTCCAGCTCCAATAGCGTATATTAAAGTTGCTGCAGTTAAAAAGCTCGTAGTTGGATGTCGGGAGTGGGCTGGCGGTCCGCCGCGAGGCGTGCCACCGCCTGTCTCAGACCCTGTCTCCCGGTGCCCCCCGGATGCCCTTGGCTGGGTGTCCGGACGGGGCTCGGAGCGTTTACTTTGAAAAAATTAGAGTGTTCAAAGCGGGCCCGCTTCTCGCCTGAATACCTGAGCTAGGAATAATGGAATAGGACTCCGGTTCTATTTTGTGGGTTTCCTGAACCAGGGCCATGATTAAGAGGGACGGCCGGGGGCATTCGTATTGCGCCGCTAGAGGTGAAATTCTTGGACCGGCGCAAGACGGACGAAAGCGAAAGCATTTGCCAAGAATGTTTTCATTAATCAAGAACGAAAGTCGGAGGTTCGAAGACGATCAGATACCGTCGTAGTTCCGACCGTAAACTATGCCGACCCGCGATCCGGCGGCGTTATTCCCATGACCCGCCGGGCAGCGTGAGGGAAACCACGAGTCTGTGGGTTCCGGGGGGAGTATGGTTGCAAAGCTGAAACTTAAAGGAATTGACGGAAGGGCACCACCAGGAGTGGAGCCTGCGGCTTAATTTGACTCAACACGGGAAACCTCACCCGGCCCGGACACGGAAAGGATTGACAGATTGATAGCTCTTTCTCGATTCTGTGGGTGGTGGTGCATGGCCGTTCTTAGTTGGTGGAGCGATTTGTCTGGTTAATTCCGATAACGAACGAGACTCCGGCATGCTAAATAGTTACGCGGCCCTCCGCGGTCGGCGTCAAACTTCTTAGAGGGACAAGTGGCGTTCAGCCACGCGAGATGGAGCAATAACAGGTCTGTGATGCCCTTAGATGTCCGGGGCTGCACGCGCGCCACAATGGTTGGATCAGCGTGTGCCTACCCTACACCGAGAGGTGCGGGTAATCCGCTGAACCCCATTCGTGATGGGGACTGGGGATTGCAATTATTCCCCATGAACGAGGAATTCCCAGTAAGCGCGGGTCATAAGCTCGCGTTGATTAAGTCCCTGCCCTTTGTACACACCGCCCGTCGCTACTACCGATCGGATGGTTTAGTGAGGTCCTCGGATCGGCCCCGCCGGGGCTCCTCGCGGGCCTTGGCGGAGCGCCGAGAAGTCGATCAAACTTGACTATCTAGAGGAAGTAAAAGTCGTAACAAGGTTTTCGTAGGTGAACCTGCGAAAGGATCATTAACGGGTAACGCTGTCCGGCGTGCCTCCTCTCCCGACCCCCTCGACTTCGCCGTCCCCCCGCGTCGGGGCCCAGGGTCGAAAGGGTCTTCGGGGTTGCTGTTACACGTGGTCGCTTGCAGGTCAGGCTGGACAGAAGGCATAAAGGAGGAGCCTAGTCCCTCCCACCCCTTCCTCGTCCTCCGCCTCTTCCTCCGCGTCGTCCTTCAGCACCCCCCCCCCGCAGGCCCCGGTATTCTCTGGGTTCCAGCGCGAGAGACGCGTCGTTCAAAAAACTCGGCGTCCCCGCTCGTCGGGCGAAGGCCGGTTTCCCCTCACCTTGCCGGCAGGAGAAGCGCCTGCGAGTCGAGCGGGTCGTACGGGTCCGTCCCGCGCCCTCCCTCTCGCTCGCACGGCCGCTGCCTCCGTCCACCGCGAGGGGTTTTCCTATTTTGTTGTCCTTGTCATTCATCCCCGTCCCCTTGCTCGCTGACGAGCGGACTTTCCGGGGGGGGTTGCGAGCGCTGCTCCTCGTGGGGCAGGCCATGGCCCTTCCTGTGTTCGTCCGCCCACCGGCGTCCTGGGGCGTGGTGGTGGTGGGTGGCGCAGCCGGTTCCCCTGCTTCTCTCTCTCAGAAAGGAGTCTCAGGGGGACCCCCGGCAGGTACCTAGGGCTTGGCCCACGCTACGTGAGTTCCACCCCTTTCGAGGGGTCGGACGGGGCGGGCGCGGAGGGCCGCGGTTCAAAGAC
>NW_027658805.1:150000-160000 GCF_041902795.1 Electrophorus electricus
TGCTGGGCATGACTGTGTTTGACCTCTGGGGCCTGGAAGTCTGGTAGTAGTAGTATGATTTAAAGGCACAAAGTGATTGAAGTGTGCCCAGGCCCAGAGCTACTTTGCTGGGCATGAATGTGTTTGAACTCTTGGGCCTGGAAGTCTATTTCTAGGCTTATATAAAGGGTCAAACTTCTTGAAGTGTGCCCAGGCCCAGAGCTACTTTGCTGGGCATGACTGTGTTTGACCTCTTGGGCCTGGAAGTCTGGTAGTAGTAGTAGTAGTAGTAGTAGTAGTAGTAGTAGTAGTAGTAGTATGATTTAAAGGTACAAAGTGAATGAAGTGTGCCCAGGCCCACAGCTACTTTGCTGGGCATGACTGTGTTTGACCTCTTGGGCCTGAAAGTCTATTTCTAGGCTTATATAAAGGGTCAAACTTCTTGAAGTGTGCCCAGGCCCAGAGCTACTTTGCTGGGCATGACTGTGTTTGACCTCTGGGGCCTGGAAGTCTGGTAGTAGTAGTATGATTTAAAGACACAAAGTGATTGAAGTGTGCCCAGGCCCAGAGCTACTTTGCTGGGCATGAATGTGTTTGAACTCTTGGGCCTGGAAGTCTGGTAGTAGTAGTATGATTTAAAGGTACAAAGTGAATGAAGTGTGCCCAGGCCCAGAGCTACTTTGCTGTGCATGACTGTGTTTGACCTCTTGGCTCTGGAAGTCTATTTCTAGGCTTATATAAAGGGTCAAACTTCTTGAAGTGTGCCCAGGCCCAGAGCTACTTTGCTGGGCATGACTGTGTTTGACCTCTGGGGCCTGGAAGTCTGGTAGTAGTAGTATGATTTAAAGGCACAAAGTGATTGAAGTGTGCCCAGGCCCAGAGCTACTTTGCTGGGCATGATTCTGTGACCTCTTGGGTCTGGAAATGTGGTACTTTGAAGGATTAAAAGAGTGAAACGGTCTGAAGTGTGCGCAGGTGTAAAGCAACCTTGCTAGGCATGAAGGTGTGACCTCCAGGGCCTGGAAGTCTGGTGGTAGTAGTAGTATGATTTAAAGGCACAAAGTGATTGAAGTGTGCCCAGGCCCAGAGCTACTTTGCTGGGCATGACTGTGTTTGACCTCTTGGGCCTGGAAGTCTGGTGGTAGTAGTAGTATGATTTAAAGGCACAAAGTGAATGAAGTGTGCCCAGGCCCAGAGCTACTTTGCTGGGCATGACTGTGTTTGACCTCTTGGGCCTGGAAGTCTGGTAGTAGTAGTAGTAGTAGTAGTAGTAGTAGTAGTAGTAGTATGATTTAAAGGTACAAAGTGAATGAAGTGTGCCCAGGCCCAGAGCTACTTTGCTGGGCATGACTGTGTTTGACCTCTTGGCTCTGGAAGTCTATTTCTAGGCTTATATAAAGGGTCAAACTTCTTGAAGTGTGCCCAGGCCCAGAGCTACTTTGCTGTGTATGACTGTGTGACCTCTTGGCCCTGGAATTCTGGTGGTAGTAGTAGTATGATTTAAAGGCACAAAGTGATTGAAGTGTGCCCAGGCCCAGAGCTACTTTGCTGGGCATGACTGTGTTTGACCTCTTGGGCCTGGAAGTCTGGTAGTAGTAGTATGATTTAAAGGCACAAAGTGATTGAAGTGTGCCCAGGCCCAGAGCTACTTTGCTGGGCATGAATGTGTTTGAACTCTTGGGCCTGGAAGTCTATTTCTAGGCTTATATAAAGGGACAAACTTCTTGAAGTGTGCCCAGGCCCAGAGCTACTTTGCTGTGTATGACTGTGTGACCTCTTGGCCCTGGAATTCTGGTGGTAGTAGTAGTAGTAGTAGTATGATTTAAAGGTACAAAGTGAATGAAGTGTGCCCAGGCCCAGAGCCAGGCCTGGGCAGCAGGGGGCGCTCCTGGCCATGCCCAGCGAGTTTCGTGCGAATCGGACCTGGTCCGGAAGAGATACGAAGGGAAAACTCATTACTCGTCGGGGTGGCACATCCAGGCTCTCGACCCTCCCAAAGCGTCCGACCAGGGTGCACCCTGCCGGGCATGGTTAGCCGCCAGCCCCCTTCCTGGAGGTCTGGTTGGCACGGGGTTTTGATTTATCGGTTTCATATCTCTGGGCTCCTTGGGAGCAGAAAGTCGGTTGAGGGCCCTTTGGAAAGAGCCGGGGCTGCCGTTTAACGCTGTCCAAGCGGCAGGCGAAGCGCACCCACCGTTTTTACGCTATGATTTTTTAAAACCGCCGGGGCGGCAAACACAGGGCCGGTCGGGTTTGAAGACGAATATCTCTTCGGCCCTTGGGAGGAGAGAAGCAGCGCGGGTCACCTTTGAACGCGCTCGCTGCCAGGAACGTCTGGCGTAAAAGTTTCGTGGGAATCGGACGTTCCTAGGCTGAGAAGCGAGCGCCCGCCCTCGGGCGGTCGGGGGCCCCTTTCTCATTCCCCGTCTGGGCTAAAAATACGAGGTCGGACCCGATGGACTCGGGAGACTGGAGAGTACCAGGGAGACCCTGGAAGCAGGCGACCCGACCCACGCTTCGCTGTCTCCTCGGCCCTCGGGAGTAGAAGCGCGGGGACGGTGGCGTGGGCAGCAGGGGGCGCTCCTGGCCATGCCCAGCGAGTTTCGTGCGAATCGGACCTGGTCCGGAAGAGATACGAAGGGAAAACTCATTACTCGTCGGGGTGGCACATCCAGGCTCTCGACCCTCCCAAAGCGTCCGACCAGGGTGCACCCTGCCGGGCATGGTTAGCCGCCAGCCCCCTTCCTGGAGGTCTGGTTGGCACGGGGTTTTGATTTTTCGGTTTCATATCTCTGGGCTCCTTGGGAGCAGAAAGTCGGTTGAGGGCCCTTTGGAAAGAGCCGGGGCTGCCGTTTAACGCTGTCCAAGCGGCAGGCGAAGCGCACCCACCGTTTTTACGCTATGATTTTTTAAAACCGCCGGGGCGGCAAACACAGGGCCGGTCGGGTTTGAAGACGAATATCTCTTCGGCCCTTGGGAGGAGAGAAGCAGCGCGGGTCACCTTTGAACGCGCTCGCTGCCAGGAACGTCTGGCGTAAAAGTTTCGTGGGAATCGGACGTTCCTAGGCTGAGAAGCGAGCGCCCGCCCTCGGGCGGTCGGGGGCCCCTTTCTCATTCCCCGTCTGGGCTAAAAATACGAGGTCGGACCCGATGGACTCGGGAGACTGGAGAGTACCAGGGAGACCCTGGAAGCAGGCGACCCGACCCACGCTTCGCTGTCTCCTCGGCCCTCGGGAGTAGAAGCGCGGGGACGGTGGCGTGGGCAGCAGGGGGCGCTCCTGGCCATGCCCAGCGAGTTTCGTGCGAATCGGACCTGGTCCGGAAGAGATACGAAGGGAAAACTCATTACTCGTCGGGGTGGCACATCCAGGCTCTCGACCCTCCCAAAGCGTCCGACCAGGGTGCACCCTGCCGGGCATGGTTAGCCGCCAGCCCCCTTCCTGGAGGTCTGGTTGGCACGGGGTTTTGATTTATCGGTTTCATATCTCTGGGCTCCTTGGGAGCAGAAAGTCGGTTGAGGGCCCTTTGGAAAGAGCCGGGGCTGCCGTTTAACGCTGTCCAAGCGGCAGGCGAAGCGCACCCACCGTTTTTACGCTATGATTTTTTAAAACCGCCGGGGCGGCAAACACAGGGCCGGTCGGGTTTGAAGACGAATATCTCTTCGGCCCTTGGGAGGAGAGAAGCAGCGCGGGTCACCTTTGAACGCGCTCGCTGCCAGGAACGTCTGGCGTAAAAGTTTCGTGGGAATCGGACGTTCCTAGGCTGAGAAGCGAGCGCCCGCCCTCGGGCGGTCGGGGGCCCCTTTCTCATTCCCCGTCTGGGCTAAAAATACGAGGTCGGACCCGATGGACTCGGGAGACTGGAGAGTACCAGGGAGACCCTGGAAGCAGGCGACCCGACCCACGCTTCGCTGTCTCCTCGGCCCTCGGGAGTAGAAGCGCGGGGACGGTGGCGTGGGCAGCAGGGGGCGCTCCTGGCCATGCCCAGCGAGTTTCGTGCGAATCGGACCTGGTCCGGAAGAGATACGAAGGGAAAACTCATTACTCGTCGGGGTGGCACATCCAGGCTCTCGACCCTCCCAAAGTGTCCGACCAGGGTGCACCCTGCCGGGCTAAGAGAACAGCCAGGTGAACCCTGGAGGTTCCGAACTCCAGACCCCTGGACCCGACGGCTCAGTCCGCCTCAGGTGCACTACAGAGGTCCTCGGGCTGTCCCTGAGTGCATTAAAACGGAAATCAGAATTACTCCCCCGGGTGGCACTTCCAGGCTCTCGACCCTCCCAAAGTGTCCGACCAGGGTGCACCCTGCTGGGCATGGTTAGCCGCCAGCCCCCTTCCTGGAGGTCTGGTTGGCACGGGGTTTTGCAAATAGGTCCCGTCGGGTATATGGGAGAGCAAAGAGAATCAATGGGGTCCAAGCACTAAATTCATCCAGTGGCGTTCTCTGGAAGCCCAAGGGGAGTCCGAGGGGTGTTCGGCCGGCAAGGGGAGCTCTCCCTCGGACACATGATCAAACGCCTGTCCCCTACCGGAAAGTGGTGTGCTCTGGATGCCCCCCCCCCCCCCCATCCCCCGAGGGGGGTGCTTATCCCGCGAGGGGAGCCCTCCTCGGGTTAAGTGAACCATCATGCCGATTCCCCTATGGAAGTGGGCACATCCAGGCACACAGTCTGCTTTGCTCTCCCCGACCCGAGTGCGTCTGTTGGGCTGAGTGTACGCCCAGGCAACTGGATCCAATGGCTCAGTCCGCCGCAGCGTGCTTCGACGATGGGTCGTACAGCCATGCCACCAGGGTGGGCGTGTTTGTAAATGTACCAGTGGATTCTCGTCGGCCTGCCACATCCATGGTATCGACCCACCAGGCCTGTCCGACCAGGGGTTGACCCTGGACGGGCACGGTCTGTGGTTTGGCCCTTGTCCTAGATGAAATCGGGCACGGGGTTTTCTGGCCAGGTACCATCGGGTTACTGGGAGAGCGGCTTCGGTCTCCAGGTGAGACCAATGGTGAAGCAGCACGAGGCAATGGAGAGCATGCAAAGCGATGGGGAAGCCATGCACGGCAATGGCCACGAAAAAAAAAAAAAAATCACCACGGAAGGAACGTGAAGAACAAGGAGGAGTGTAGTGACACTGCCCAAAGCTGCCCGGTGTTGCAGGGGTCTATTGGTGTGTTGCTTCCTTGTTTGGTAGAGTGGAGTACCAGACCCGCCAGGGGTAGGCAAACCATTCCCCCTACGGTAAGTGAGGAGCCAGCCATTTGACGAGCGGGTGTCCACGTGTACGGGTGCGAGCGCTATCCCCCCACACGGGGTTAGGCCACGGCCTTAGGTGGACGTCTGCCGACCAGCCCCGGCTGATCCAGAACTTCTGATGTGGAGAGCGGTTTTGACAGATCCTCCCTGGTTCTAGCGGGTCAAGCCTCTGATGGGGGGTGGGGGTTATTTGTAACCCATCCCAGAACTCTCTGGGGGAGACTCAGACGGCCAGTCTGTCTACTCAGTTGTCCTATACTGGTGTCTGTGGTTTGGGAGGAAGGGAGTGCCCTGCTTTGTTGGCCTCCTCTTCAAACCTACCTGGGCCCACGAATCACTCTTCTTGGTTACATCACGAAACGTAGGTTGAGCGAGGCTAGGGGGGAGGGAATTCGACGAGGTCTTTCCCTTGTCCCCCCACCAGCGGCCCACGAAAATCAAAACGGCGTGAAGAGAGGGAACGCCGAAAGCACCTGGAGTCGGCCGTCCGCACCTCCGGAGGAGGTGGACGGGGTACGGTGCGGGCATGACCGGATGGGACAGCTTTGCATCAAGGTGAGAGGTCGGCGTCCGAAGGCCAGAGGGCGGTGCGCGAGCACGTTTACACTGGCCGCGGAAGCTGTCCTGGGTAGCCCTGTATGGCGTCTGGACCTGACGGCGCACGCACTTACAACCCGCTGCTTCCTAGCCCCCGGAAGGGGAGGCGGATGTCACTCGTGGTTCATCCCAGACCACGGTGCAAACTACCTGGTTGATCCTGCCAGTAACATATGCTTGTCTCAAAGATTAAGCCATGCAGGTCTAAGTGCACACGGCCGGTACAGTGAAACTGCGAATGGCTCATTAAATCAGTTATGGTTCCTTTGATCGCTCCACACGTTACTCGGATAACTGTGGTAATTCTAGAGCTAATACATGCAAACGAGCGCTGACCCTTCGGGGGATGCGTGCATTTATCAGACCCAAAACCCATCCGGGGGGCTCGGGCCCCCCGGCCGCTTTGGTGACTCTAGATAACCTCGGGCCGATCGCGCGCCCTCCGCGGCGGCGACGTCTCATTCGAATGTCTGCCCTATCAACTTTCGATGGTACCATAGTCGGCTACCATGGTGACCACGGGTAACGGGGAATCAGGGTTCGATTCCGGAGAGGGAGCCTGAGAAACGGCTACCACATCCAAGGAAGGCAGCAGGCGCGCAAATTACCCATTCCCGACACGGGGAGGTAGTGACGAAAAATAACGATACAGGTCTCTTTCGAGGCCCTGTAATCGGAATGAGCGTATCCTAAACCCATGGGTGAGGACCCATTGGAGGGCAAGTCTGGTGCCAGCAGCCGCGGTAATTCCAGCTCCAATAGCGTATATTAAAGTTGCTGCAGTTAAAAAGCTCGTAGTTGGATGTCGGGAGTGGGCTGGCGGTCCGCCGCGAGGCGTGCCACCGCCTGTCTCAGACCCTGTCTCCCGGTGCCCCCCGGATGCCCTTGGCTGGGTGTCCGGACGGGGCTCGGAGCGTTTACTTTGAAAAAATTAGAGTGTTCAAAGCGGGCCCGCTTCTCGCCTGAATACCTGAGCTAGGAATAATGGAATAGGACTCCGGTTCTATTTTGTGGGTTTCCTGAACCAGGGCCATGATTAAGAGGGACGGCCGGGGGCATTCGTATTGCGCCGCTAGAGGTGAAATTCTTGGACCGGCGCAAGACGGACGAAAGCGAAAGCATTTGCCAAGAATGTTTTCATTAATCAAGAACGAAAGTCGGAGGTTCGAAGACGATCAGATACCGTCGTAGTTCCGACCGTAAACTATGCCGACCCGCGATCCGGCGGCGTTATTCCCATGACCCGCCGGGCAGCGTGAGGGAAACCACGAGTCTGTGGGTTCCGGGGGGAGTATGGTTGCAAAGCTGAAACTTAAAGGAATTGACGGAAGGGCACCACCAGGAGTGGAGCCTGCGGCTTAATTTGACTCAACACGGGAAACCTCACCCGGCCCGGACACGGAAAGGATTGACAGATTGATAGCTCTTTCTCGATTCTGTGGGTGGTGGTGCATGGCCGTTCTTAGTTGGTGGAGCGATTTGTCTGGTTAATTCCGATAACGAACGAGACTCCGGCATGCTAAATAGTTACGCGGCCCTCCGCGGTCGGCGTCAAACTTCTTAGAGGGACAAGTGGCGTTCAGCCACGCGAGATGGAGCAATAACAGGTCTGTGATGCCCTTAGATGTCCGGGGCTGCACGCGCGCCACAATGGTTGGATCAGCGTGTGCCTACCCTACACCGAGAGGTGCGGGTAATCCGCTGAACCCCATTCGTGATGGGGACTGGGGATTGCAATTATTCCCCATGAACGAGGAATTCCCAGTAAGCGCGGGTCATAAGCTCGCGTTGATTAAGTCCCTGCCCTTTGTACACACCGCCCGTCGCTACTACCGATCGGATGGTTTAGTGAGGTCCTCGGATCGGCCCCGCCGGGGCTCCTCGCGGGCCTTGGCGGAGCGCCGAGAAGTCGATCAAACTTGACTATCTAGAGGAAGTAAAAGTCGTAACAAGGTTTTCGTAGGTGAACCTGCGAAAGGATCATTAACGGGTAACGCTGTCCGGCGTGCCTCCTCTCCCGACCCCCTCGACTTCGCCGTCCCCCCGCGTCGGGGCCCAGGGTCGAAAGGGTCTTCGGGGTTGCTGTTACACGTGGTCGCTTGCAGGTCAGGCTGGACAGAAGGCATAAAGGAGGAGCCTAGTCCCTCCCACCCCTTCCTCGTCCTCCGCCTCTTCCTCCGCGTCGTCCTTCAGCACCCCCCCCCCGCAGGCCCCGGTATTCTCTGGGTTCCAGCGCGAGAGACGCGTCGTTCAAAAAACTCGGCGTCCCCGCTCGTCGGGCGAAGGCCGGTTTCCCCTCACCTTGCCGGCAGGAGAAGCGCCTGCGAGTCGAGCGGGTCGTACGGGTCTGTCCCGCGCCCTCCCTCTCGCTCGCACGGCCGCTGCCTCCGTCCACCGCGAGGGGTTTTCCTATTTTGTTGTCCTTGTCATTCATCCCCGTCCCCTTGCTCGCTGACGAGCGGACTTTCCGGGGGGGGTTGCGAGCGCTGCTCCTCGTGGGGCAGGCCATGGCCCTTCCTGTGTTCGTCCGCCCACCGGCGTCCTGGGGCGTGGTGGTGGTGGGTGGCGCAGCCGGTTCCCCTGCTTCTCTCTCTCAGAAAGGAGTCTCAGGGGGACCCCCGGCAGGTACCTAGGGCTTGGCCCACGCTACGTGAGTTCCACCCCTTTCGAGGGGTCGGACGGGGCGGGCGCGGAGGGCCGCGGTTCAAAGACTGACTCGTCTGCCACGTGGGGCGTGTGGGCAAAGCGCAACCCCGCGCCCGTTTCAACACTCGCAGACGGGGGCGCCTGACCGGTTGGTGAAACCTTTTAAACCTGTCTTTGTAGTCGTGGTGAAAGACCTAAACTGAGCCTGAAATAAAAGAGTACAACTCTTAGCGGTGGATCACTTGGCTCGTGCGTCGATGAAGAACGCAGCCAGCTGCGAGAACTAATGTGAATTGCAGGACACATTGATCATCGACATTTCGAACGCACATTGCGGCCCCGGGTCCATCCCGGGGCTACGCCTGTCTGAGGGTCGCTATTCCTATCTGTCGGACCTGCCTTCTCAGGCGGGACCGCGGTTGGAGGTTCGTAGGTGGGGGGGTGCCCCCTGGCCTCCGTCTTCCTAAAAGCAGACGGTTCCCGGTCGCTGTCTCGGTGAGATCCGGTCGGTGGGTTCGCTGCGGTTGAGTGCCCGTTCTCCGTGCACAAGCTTCTCCTCCCCCGCTTCGGTTCGTTTCGGTTCGTTTCGGCTCCGCTCCTGGCCTGGCCAGGAACGTGGTCCCCTGCGCCCGAGAAAGAAGCGAGCGTGGCTGCCGGTGGGTTCTCTCCGCTTTGGCTGCCCACGTTTTCGCTTCTTTTCTCACCCCCTGCGCAGGCGGATCACGGAAAGGTGTCTGTTCTGTTCCGTTACGTGCGCGAGCGGAGGGAGGTTGTTGTTACATGCGTTCCCCCCCCCCCTCCCCCGGTGGGGGGGGTGGGGGGGGTCGGGGTTCGGGTGGCTCTGCCTCTGGCGTTTTCCTTACGGGCCGACCTGTCCGTGGCACGTCCGTGACGTCCCGACCTGTGTCCTCGTTAGCCCGGGTGAAAAGGGACTCGTCCCCTAACCCGGCGGTGTTCACGCTTCTGGGCAACCCTCCAGAGCGAACTCGGGAGCGACCTCAGATCAGACGAGACAACCCGCTGAATTTAAGCATATTACTAAGCGGAGGAAAAGAAACTAACAAGGATTCCCTCAGTAGCGGCGAGCGAAGAGGGAAGAGCCCAGCGCTGAATCCCCCGTCCGGGTGCGGGCGAGGGGAATTGTGGCGTATGGAAGTCTGTTTTCTTCCTGGCGCGGGCCGGGGGCCTGAGTCCTTCTGATGGAGGCTCAGCCCGTGGACGGTGTGAGGCCGGTAAATGGCCCCAGCCCCGCCAGGGTAGCGGTCTTCTCGGAGTCGGGTTGCTTGGGAATGCAGCCCAAAGTGGGTGGTAAACTCCATCTAAGGCTAAATACCGGCACGAGACCGATAGCGAACAAGTACCGTAAGGGAAAGTTGAAAAGAACTTTGAAGAGAGAGTTCAACAGGGCGTGAAACCGTTAAGAGGTAAACGGGTGGGGTCCGCACAGTCTGCCCGGGGGATTCAACCCGGCGGTGAGGCCGTCCCTGTCGCGCGAGTGTGCTCCGCTTCCAAACCCCCGGCGTTCCC
>NW_027658805.1:165000-175000 GCF_041902795.1 Electrophorus electricus
GAAGTGTGCCCAGGCCCAGAGCTACTTTGCTGGGCATGACTGTGTTTGACCTCTTGGGTCTGGAAGTCTGGTGGTAGTAGTAGTAGTATGATTTAAAGGCACAAAGTGATTGAAGTGTGCCCAGGCCCAGAGCTACTTTGCTGGGCATGAATGTGTTTGAACTCTTGGGCCTGGAAGTCTGGTAGTAGTAGTATGATTTAAAGGCACAAAGTGATTGAAGTGTGCCCAGGCCCAGAGCTACTTTGCTGGGCATGACTGTGTTTGACCTCTTGGGCCTGGAAGTCTGGTGGTAGTAGTAGTATGATTTAAAGGCACAAAGTGATTGAAGTGTGCCCAGGCCCAGAGCTACTTTGCTGGGCATGAATGTGTTTGAACTCTTGGGCCTGGAAGTCTGGTAGTAGTAGTAGTAGTAGTAGTAGTAGTAGTAGTAGTAGTAGTAGTATGATTTAAAGGTACAAAGTGAATGAAGTGTGCCCAGGCCCAGAGCTACTTTGCTGGGCATGACTGTGTTTGACCTCTTGGCTCTGGAAGTCTATTTCTAGGCTTATATAAAGGGTCAAACTTCTTGAAGTGTGCCCAGGCCCAGAGCTACTTTGCTGGGCATGACTGTGTTTGACCTCTGGGGCCTGGAAGTCTGGTAGTAGTAGTATGATTTAAAGGCACAAAGTGATTGAAGTGTGCCCAGGCCCAGAGCTACTTTGCTGGGCATGATTCTGTGACCTCTTGGGTCTGGAAATGTGGTACTTTGAAGGATTAAAAGAGTGAAACGGTCTGAAGTGTGCGCAGGTGTAAAGCAACCTTGCTAGGCATGAAGGTGTGACCTCCAGGGCCTGGAAGTCTGGTGGTAGTAGTAGTATGATTTAAAGGCACAAAGTGATTGAAGTGTGCCCAGGCCCAGAGCTACTTTGCTGGGCATGACTGTGTTTGACCTCTTGGGCCTGGAAGTCTGGTGGTAGTAGTAGTATGATTTAAAGGCACAAAGTGATTGAAGTGTGCCCAGGCCCAGAGCTACTTTGCTGGGCATGACTGTGTTTGACCTCTTGGCTCTGGAAGTCTATTTCTAGGCTTATATAAAGGGTCAAACTTCTTGAAGTGTGCCCAGGCCCAGAGCTACTTTGCTGGGCATGACTGTGTTTGACCTCTGGGGCCTGGAAGTCTGGTAGTAGTAGTATGATTTAAAGGCACAAAGTGATTGAAGTGTGCCCAGGCCCAGAGCTACTTTGCTGGGCATGAATGTGTTTGAACTCTTGGGCCTGGAAGTCTATTTCTAGGCTTATATAAAGGGTCAAACTTCTTGAAGTGTGCCCAGGCCCAGAGCTACTTTGCTGGGCATGACTGTGTTTGACCTCTTGGGCCTGGAAGTCTGGTAGTAGTAGTAGTAGTAGTAGTAGTAGTAGTAGTAGTAGTAGTAGTATGATTTAAAGGTACAAAGTGAATGAAGTGTGCCCAGGCCCACAGCTACTTTGCTGGGCATGACTGTGTTTGACCTCTTGGGCCTGAAAGTCTATTTCTAGGCTTATATAAAGGGTCAAACTTCTTGAAGTGTGCCCAGGCCCAGAGCTACTTTGCTGGGCATGACTGTGTTTGACCTCTGGGGCCTGGAAGTCTGGTAGTAGTAGTATGATTTAAAGACACAAAGTGATTGAAGTGTGCCCAGGCCCAGAGCTACTTTGCTGGGCATGAATGTGTTTGAACTCTTGGGCCTGGAAGTCTGGTAGTAGTAGTATGATTTAAAGGTACAAAGTGAATGAAGTGTGCCCAGGCCCAGAGCTACTTTGCTGTGCATGACTGTGTTTGACCTCTTGGCTCTGGAAGTCTATTTCTAGGCTTATATAAAGGGTCAAACTTCTTGAAGTGTGCCCAGGCCCAGAGCTACTTTGCTGGGCATGACTGTGTTTGACCTCTGGGGCCTGGAAGTCTGGTAGTAGTAGTATGATTTAAAGGCACAAAGTGATTGAAGTGTGCCCAGGCCCAGAGCTACTTTGCTGGGCATGATTCTGTGACCTCTTGGGTCTGGAAATGTGGTACTTTGAAGGATTAAAAGAGTGAAACGGTCTGAAGTGTGCGCAGGTGTAAAGCAACCTTGCTAGGCATGAAGGTGTGACCTCCAGGGCCTGGAAGTCTGGTGGTAGTAGTAGTATGATTTAAAGGCACAAAGTGATTGAAGTGTGCCCAGGCCCAGAGCTACTTTGCTGGGCATGACTGTGTTTGACCTCTTGGGCCTGGAAGTCTGGTGGTAGTAGTAGTATGATTTAAAGGCACAAAGTGATTGAAGTGTGCCCAGGCCCAGAGCTACTTTGCTGGGCATGACTGTGTTTGACCTCTTGGCTCTGGAAGTCTATTTCTAGGCTTATATAAAGGGTCAAACTTCTTGAAGTGTGCCCAGGCCCAGAGCTACTTTGCTGGGCATGACTGTGTTTGACCTCTGGGGCCTGGAAGTCTGGTAGTAGTAGTATGATTTAAAGGCACAAAGTGATTGAAGTGTGCCCAGGCCCAGAGCTACTTTGCTGGGCATGAATGTGTTTGAACTCTTGGGCCTGGAAGTCTATTTCTAGGCTTATATAAAGGGTCAAACTTCTTGAAGTGTGCCCAGGCCCAGAGCTACTTTGCTGGGCATGACTGTGTTTGACCTCTTGGGCCTGGAAGTCTGGTAGTAGTAGTAGTAGTAGTAGTAGTAGTAGTAGTAGTAGTAGTAGTATGATTTAAAGGTACAAAGTGAATGAAGTGTGCCCAGGCCCACAGCTACTTTGCTGGGCATGACTGTGTTTGACCTCTTGGGCCTGAAAGTCTATTTCTAGGCTTATATAAAGGGTCAAACTTCTTGAAGTGTGCCCAGGCCCAGAGCTACTTTGCTGGGCATGACTGTGTTTGACCTCTGGGGCCTGGAAGTCTGGTAGTAGTAGTATGATTTAAAGACACAAAGTGATTGAAGTGTGCCCAGGCCCAGAGCTACTTTGCTGGGCATGAATGTGTTTGAACTCTTGGGCCTGGAAGTCTGGTAGTAGTAGTATGATTTAAAGGTACAAAGTGAATGAAGTGTGCCCAGGCCCAGAGCTACTTTGCTGTGCATGACTGTGTTTGACCTCTTGGCTCTGGAAGTCTATTTCTAGGCTTATATAAAGGGTCAAACTTCTTGAAGTGTGCCCAGGCCCAGAGCTACTTTGCTGGGCATGACTGTGTTTGACCTCTGGGGCCTGGAAGTCTGGTAGTAGTAGTATGATTTAAAGGCACAAAGTGATTGAAGTGTGCCCAGGCCCAGAGCTACTTTGCTGGGCATGATTCTGTGACCTCTTGGGTCTGGAAATGTGGTACTTTGAAGGATTAAAAGAGTGAAACGGTCTGAAGTGTGCGCAGGTGTAAAGCAACCTTGCTAGGCATGAAGGTGTGACCTCCAGGGCCTGGAAGTCTGGTGGTAGTAGTAGTATGATTTAAAGGCACAAAGTGATTGAAGTGTGCCCAGGCCCAGAGCTACTTTGCTGGGCATGACTGTGTTTGACCTCTTGGGCCTGGAAGTCTGGTGGTAGTAGTAGTATGATTTAAAGGCACAAAGTGATTGAAGTGTGCCCAGGCCCAGAGCTACTTTGCTGGGCATGAATGTGTTTGAACTCTTGGGCCTGGAAGTCTATTTCTAGGCTTATATAAAGGGTCAAACATCTTGAAGTGTGCCCAGGCCCAGAGCTACTTTGCTGTGCATGACTGTGGTTGACCTCTTGGCCCTGGAAGTCTGGTGGTAGTAGTAGTATGATTTAAAGGCACAAAGTGAATGAAGTGTGCCCAGGCCCAGAGCTACTTTGCTGGGCATGAATGTGTTTGAACTCTTGGGCCTGGAAGTCTGGTAGTAGTAGTAGTAGTAGTAGTAGTAGTAGTAGTAGTATGATTTAAAGGCACAAAGTGCTTGAAGTGTGCCCAGGCCCAGAGCTACTTTGCTGTGCATGACTGTGTTTGACCTCTTGGCTCTGGAAGTCTATTTCTAGGCTTATATAAAGGGTCAAACTTCTTGAAGTGTGCCCAGGCCCAGAGCTACTTTGCTGTGTATGACTGTGTGACCTCTTGGCCCTGGAATTCTGGTGGTAGTAGTAGTATGATTTAAAGGCACAAAGTGAATGAAGTGTGCCCAGGCCCAGAGCTACTTTGCTGGGCATGACTGTGTTTGACCTCTTGGGCCTGGAAGTCTGGTAGTAGTAGTATGATTTAAAGGCACAAAGTGATTGAAGTGTGCCCAGGCCCAGAGCTACTTTGCTGGGCATGAATGTGTTTGAACTCTTGGGCCTGGAAGTCTATTTCTAGGCTTATATAAAGGGACAAACTTCTTGAAGTGTGCCCAGGCCCAGAGCTACTTTGCTGTGTATGACTGTGTGACCTCTTGGCCCTGGAATTCTGGTGGTAGTAGTAGTAGTAGTAGTATGATTTAAAGGTACAAAGTGAATGAAGTGTGCCCAGGCCCAGAGCCAGGCCTGGGCAGCAGGGGGCGCTCCTGGCCATGCCCAGCGAGTTTCGTGCGAATCGGACCTGGTCCGGAAGAGATACGAAGGGAAAACTCATTACTCGTCGGGGTGGCACATCCAGGCTCTCGACCCTCCCAAAGCGTCCGACCAGGGTGCACCCTGCCGGGCATGGTTAGCCGCCAGCCCCCTTCCTGGAGGTCTGGTTGGCACGGGGTTTTGATTTATCGGTTTCATATCTCTGGGCTCCTTGGGAGCAGAAAGTCGGTTGAGGGCCCTTTGGAAAGAGCCGGGGCTGCCGTTTAACGCTGTCCAAGCGGCAGGCGAAGCGCACCCACCGTTTTTACGCTATGATTTTTTAAAACCGCCGGGGCGGCAAACACAGGGCCGGTCGGGTTTGAAGACGAATATCTCTTCGGCCCTTGGGAGGAGAGAAGCAGCGCGGGTCACCTTTGAACGCGCTCGCTGCCAGGAACGTCTGGCGTAAAAGTTTCGTGGGAATCGGACGTTCCTAGGCTGAGAAGCGAGCGCCCGCCCTCGGGCGGTCGGGGGCCCCTTTCTCATTCCCCGTCTGGGCTAAAAATACGAGGTCGGACCCGATGGACTCGGGAGACTGGAGAGTACCAGGGAGACCCTGGAAGCAGGCGACCCGACCCACGCTTCGCTGTCTCCTCGGCCCTCGGGAGTAGAAGCGCGGGGACGGTGGCGTGGGCAGCAGGGGGCGCTCCTGGCCATGCCCAGCGAGTTTCGTGCGAATCGGACCTGGTCCGGAAGAGATACGAAGGGAAAACTCATTACTCGTCGGGGTGGCACATCCAGGCTCTCGACCCTCCCAAAGCGTCCGACCAGGGTGCACCCTGCCGGGCATGGTTAGCCGCCAGCCCCCTTCCTGGAGGTCTGGTTGGCACGGGGTTTTGATTTTTCGGTTTCATATCTCTGGGCTCCTTGGGAGCAGAAAGTCGGTTGAGGGCCCTTTGGAAAGAGCCGGGGCTGCCGTTTAACGCTGTCCAAGCGGCAGGCGAAGCGCACCCACCGTTTTTACGCTATGATTTTTTAAAACCGCCGGGGCGGCAAACACAGGGCCGGTCGGGTTTGAAGACGAATATCTCTTCGGCCCTTGGGAGGAGAGAAGCAGCGCGGGTCACCTTTGAACGCGCTCGCTGCCAGGAACGTCTGGCGTAAAAGTTTCGTGGGAATCGGACGTTCCTAGGCTGAGAAGCGAGCGCCCGCCCTCGGGCGGTCGGGGGCCCCTTTCTCATTCCCCGTCTGGGCTAAAAATACGAGGTCGGACCCGATGGACTCGGGAGACTGGAGAGTACCAGGGAGACCCTGGAAGCAGGCGACCCGACCCACGCTTCGCTGTCTCCTCGGCCCTCGGGAGTAGAAGCGCGGGGACGGTGGCGTGGGCAGCAGGGGGCGCTCCTGGCCATGCCCAGCGAGTTTCGTGCGAATCGGACCTGGTCCGGAAGAGATACGAAGGGAAAACTCATTACTCGTCGGGGTGGCACATCCAGGCTCTCGACCCTCCCAAAGTGTCCGACCAGGGTGCACCCTGCCGGGCTAAGAGAACAGCCAGGTGAACCCTGGAGGTTCCGAACTCCAGACCCCTGGACCCGACGGCTCAGTCCGCCTCAGGTGCACTACAGAGGTCCTCGGGCTGTCCCTGAGTGCATTAAAACGGAAATCAGAATTACTCCCCCGGGTGGCACTTCCAGGCTCTCGACCCTCCCAAAGTGTCCGACCAGGGTGCACCCTGCTGGGCATGGTTAGCCGCCAGCCCCCTTCCTGGAGGTCTGGTTGGCACGGGGTTTTGCAAATAGGTCCCGTCGGGTATATGGGAGAGCAAAGAGAATCAATGGGGTCCAAGCACTAAATTCATCCAGTGGCGTTCTCTGGAAGCCCAAGGGGAGTCCGAGGGGTGTTCGGCCGGCAAGGGGAGCTCTCCCTCGGACACATGATCAAACGCCTGTCCCCTACCGGAAAGTGGTGTGCTCTGGATGCCCCCCCCCCCCCCCATCCCCCGAGGGGGGTGCTTATCCCGCGAGGGGAGCCCTCCTCGGGTTAAGTGAACCATCATGCCGATTCCCCTATGGAAGTGGGCACATCCAGGCACACAGTCTGCTTTGCTCTCCCCGACCCGAGTGCGTCTGTTGGGCTGAGTGTACGCCCAGGCAACTGGATCCAATGGCTCAGTCCGCCGCAGCGTGCTTCGACGATGGGTCGTACAGCCATGCCACCAGGGTGGGCGTGTTTGTAAATGTACCAGTGGATTCTCGTCGGCCTGCCACATCCATGGTATCGACCCACCAGGCCTGTCCGACCAGGGGTTGACCCTGGACGGGCACGGTCTGTGGTTTGGCCCTTGTCCTAGATGAAATCGGGCACGGGGTTTTCTGGCCAGGTACCATCGGGTTACTGGGAGAGCGGCTTCGGTCTCCAGGTGAGACCAATGGTGAAGCAGCACGAGGCAATGGAGAGCATGCAAAGCGATGGGGAAGCCATGCACGGCAATGGCCACGAAAAAAAAAAAAAAATCACCACGGAAGGAACGTGAAGAACAAGGAGGAGTGTAGTGACACTGCCCAAAGCTGCCCGGTGTTGCAGGGGTCTATTGGTGTGTTGCTTCCTTGTTTGGTAGAGTGGAGTACCAGACCCGCCAGGGGTAGGCAAACCATTCCCCCTACGGTAAGTGAGGAGCCAGCCATTTGACGAGCGGGTGTCCACGTGTACGGGTGCGAGCGCTATCCCCCCACACGGGGTTAGGCCACGGCCTTAGGTGGACGTCTGCCGACCAGCCCCGGCTGATCCAGAACTTCTGATGTGGAGAGCGGTTTTGACAGATCCTCCCTGGTTCTAGCGGGTCAAGCCTCTGATGGGGGGTGGGGGTTATTTGTAACCCATCCCAGAACTCTCTGGGGGAGACTCAGACGGCCAGTCTGTCTACTCAGTTGTCCTATACTGGTGTCTGTGGTTTGGGAGGAAGGGAGTGCCCTGCTTTGTTGGCCTCCTCTTCAAACCTACCTGGGCCCACGAATCACTCTTCTTGGTTACATCACGAAACGTAGGTTGAGCGAGGCTAGGGGGGAGGGAATTCGACGAGGTCTTTCCCTTGTCCCCCCACCAGCGGCCCACGAAAATCAAAACGGCGTGAAGAGAGGGAACGCCGAAAGCACCTGGAGTCGGCCGTCCGCACCTCCGGAGGAGGTGGACGGGGTACGGTGCGGGCATGACCGGATGGGACAGCTTTGCATCAAGGTGAGAGGTCGGCGTCCGAAGGCCAGAGGGCGGTGCGCGAGCACGTTTACACTGGCCGCGGAAGCTGTCCTGGGTAGCCCTGTATGGCGTCTGGACCTGACGGCGCACGCACTTACAACCCGCTGCTTCCTAGCCCCCGGAAGGGGAGGCGGATGTCACTCGTGGTTCATCCCAGACCACGGTGCAAACTACCTGGTTGATCCTGCCAGTAACATATGCTTGTCTCAAAGATTAAGCCATGCAGGTCTAAGTGCACACGGCCGGTACAGTGAAACTGCGAATGGCTCATTAAATCAGTTATGGTTCCTTTGATCGCTCCACACGTTACTCGGATAACTGTGGTAATTCTAGAGCTAATACATGCAAACGAGCGCTGACCCTTCGGGGGATGCGTGCATTTATCAGACCCAAAACCCATCCGGGGGGCTCGGGCCCCCCGGCCGCTTTGGTGACTCTAGATAACCTCGGGCCGATCGCGCGCCCTCCGCGGCGGCGACGTCTCATTCGAATGTCTGCCCTATCAACTTTCGATGGTACCATAGTCGGCTACCATGGTGACCACGGGTAACGGGGAATCAGGGTTCGATTCCGGAGAGGGAGCCTGAGAAACGGCTACCACATCCAAGGAAGGCAGCAGGCGCGCAAATTACCCATTCCCGACACGGGGAGGTAGTGACGAAAAATAACGATACAGGTCTCTTTCGAGGCCCTGTAATCGGAATGAGCGTATCCTAAACCCATGGGTGAGGACCCATTGGAGGGCAAGTCTGGTGCCAGCAGCCGCGGTAATTCCAGCTCCAATAGCGTATATTAAAGTTGCTGCAGTTAAAAAGCTCGTAGTTGGATGTCGGGAGTGGGCTGGCGGTCCGCCGCGAGGCGTGCCACCGCCTGTCTCAGACCCTGTCTCCCGGTGCCCCCCGGATGCCCTTGGCTGGGTGTCCGGACGGGGCTCGGAGCGTTTACTTTGAAAAAATTAGAGTGTTCAAAGCGGGCCCGCTTCTCGCCTGAATACCTGAGCTAGGAATAATGGAATAGGACTCCGGTTCTATTTTGTGGGTTTCCTGAACCAGGGCCATGATTAAGAGGGACGGCCGGGGGCATTCGTATTGCGCCGCTAGAGGTGAAATTCTTGGACCGGCGCAAGACGGACGAAAGCGAAAGCATTTGCCAAGAATGTTTTCATTAATCAAGAACGAAAGTCGGAGGTTCGAAGACGATCAGATACCGTCGTAGTTCCGACCGTAAACTATGCCGACCCGCGATCCGGCGGCGTTATTCCCATGACCCGCCGGGCAGCGTGAGGGAAACCACGAGTCTGTGGGTTCCGGGGGGAGTATGGTTGCAAAGCTGAAACTTAAAGGAATTGACGGAAGGGCACCACCAGGAGTGGAGCCTGCGGCTTAATTTGACTCAACACGGGAAACCTCACCCGGCCCGGACACGGAAAGGATTGACAGATTGATAGCTCTTTCTCGATTCTGTGGGTGGTGGTGCATGGCCGTTCTTAGTTGGTGGAGCGATTTGTCTGGTTAATTCCGATAACGAACGAGACTCCGGCATGCTAAATAGTTACGCGGCCCTCCGCGGTCGGCGTCAAACTTCTTAGAGGGACAAGTGGCGTTCAGCCACGCGAGATGGAGCAATAACAGGTCTGTGATGCCCTTAGATGTCCGGGGCTGCACGCGCGCCACAATGGTTGGATCAGCGTGTGCCTACCCTACACCGAGAGGTGCGGGTAATCCGCTGAACCCCATTCGTGATGGGGACTGGGGATTGCAATTATTCCCCATGAACGAGGAATTCCCAGTAAGCGCGGGTCATAAGCTCGCGTTGATTAAGTCCCTGCCCTTTGTACACACCGCCCGTCGCTACTACCGATCGGATGGTTTAGTGAGGTCCTCGGATCGGCCCCGCCGGGGCTCCTCGCGGGCCTTGGCGGAGCGCCGAGAAGTCGATCAAACTTGACTATCTAGAGGAAGTAAAAGTCGTAACAAGGTTTTCGTAGGTGAACCTGCGAAAGGATCATTAACGGGTAACGCTGTCCGGCGTGCCTCCTCTCCCGACCCCCTCGACTTCGCCGTCCCCCCGCGTCGGGGCCCAGGGTCGAAAGGGTCTTCGGGGTTGCTGTTACACGTGGTCGCTTGCAGGTCAGGCTGGACAGAAGGCATAAAGGAGGAGCCTAGTCCCTCCCACCCCTTCCTCGTCCTCCGCCTCTTCCTCCGCGTCGTCCTTCAGCACCCCCCCCCCGCAGGCCCCGGTATTCTCTGGGTTCCAGCGCGAGAGACGCGTCGTTCAAAAAACTC
>NW_027658805.1:182500-187500 GCF_041902795.1 Electrophorus electricus
TCCGACCAGGGTGCACCCTGCCGGGCATGGTTAGCCGCCAGCCCCCTTCCTGGAGGTCTGGTTGGCACGGGGTTTTGATTTATCGGTTTCATATCTCTGGGCTCCTTGGGAGCAGAAAGTCGGTTGAGGGCCCTTTGGAAAGAGCCGGGGCTGCCGTTTAACGCTGTCCAAGCGGCAGGCGAAGCGCACCCACCGTTTTTACGCTATGATTTTTTAAAACCGCCGGGGCGGCAAACACAGGGCCGGTCGGGTTTGAAGACGAATATCTCTTCGGCCCTTGGGAGGAGAGAAGCAGCGCGGGTCACCTTTGAACGCGCTCGCTGCCAGGAACGTCTGGCGTAAAAGTTTCGTGGGAATCGGACGTTCCTAGGCTGAGAAGCGAGCGCCCGCCCTCGGGCGGTCGGGGGCCCCTTTCTCATTCCCCGTCTGGGCTAAAAATACGAGGTCGGACCCGATGGACTCGGGAGACTGGAGAGTACCAGGGAGACCCTGGAAGCAGGCGACCCGACCCACGCTTCGCTGTCTCCTCGGCCCTCGGGAGTAGAAGCGCGGGGACGGTGGCGTGGGCAGCAGGGGGCGCTCCTGGCCATGCCCAGCGAGTTTCGTGCGAATCGGACCTGGTCCGGAAGAGATACGAAGGGAAAACTCATTACTCGTCGGGGTGGCACATCCAGGCTCTCGACCCTCCCAAAGCGTCCGACCAGGGTGCACCCTGCCGGGCATGGTTAGCCGCCAGCCCCCTTCCTGGAGGTCTGGTTGGCACGGGGTTTTGATTTATCGGTTTCATATCTCTGGGCTCCTTGGGAGCAGAAAGTCGGTTGAGGGCCCTTTGGAAAGAGCCGGGGCTGCCGTTTAACGCTGTCCAAGCGGCAGGCGAAGCGCACCCACCGTTTTTACGCTATGATTTTTTAAAACCGCCGGGGCGGCAAACACAGGGCCGGTCGGGTTTGAAGACGAATATCTCTTCGGCCCTTGGGAGGAGAGAAGCAGCGCGGGTCACCTTTGAACGCGCTCGCTGCCAGGAACGTCTGGCGTAAAAGTTTCGTGGGAATCGGACGTTCCTAGGCTGAGAAGCGAGCGCCCGCCCTCGGGCGGTCGGGGGCCCCTTTCTCATTCCCCGTCTGGGCTAAAAATACGAGGTCGGACCCGATGGACTCGGGAGACTGGAGAGTACCAGGGAGACCCTGGAAGCAGGCGACCCGACCCACGCTTCGCTGTCTCCTCGGCCCTCGGGAGTAGAAGCGCGGGGACGGTGGCGTGGGCAGCAGGGGGCGCTCCTGGCCATGCCCAGCGAGTTTCGTGCGAATCGGACCTGGTCCGGAAGAGATACGAAGGGAAAACTCATTACTCGTCGGGGTGGCACATCCAGGCTCTCGACCCTCCCAAAGTGTCCGACCAGGGTGCACCCTGCCGGGCTAAGAGAACAGCCAGGTGAACCCTGGAGGTTCCGAACTCCAGACCCCTGGACCCGACGGCTCAGTCCGCCTCAGGTGCACTACAGAGGTCCTCGGGCTGTCCCTGAGTGCATTAAAACGGAAATCAGAATTACTCCCCCGGGTGGCACTTCCAGGCTCTCGACCCTCCCAAAGTGTCCGACCAGGGTGCACCCTGCTGGGCATGGTTAGCCGCCAGCCCCCTTCCTGGAGGTCTGGTTGGCACGGGGTTTTGCAAATAGGTCCCGTCGGGTATATGGGAGAGCAAAGAGAATCAATGGGGTCCAAGCACTAAATTCATCCAGTGGCGTTCTCTGGAAGCCCAAGGGGAGTCCGAGGGGTGTTCGGCCGGCAAGGGGAGCTCTCCCTCGGACACATGATCAAACGCCTGTCCCCTACCGGAAAGTGGTGTGCTCTGGATGCCCCCCCCCCCCCCCATCCCCCGAGGGGGGTGCTTATCCCGCGAGGGGAGCCCTCCTCGGGTTAAGTGAACCATCATGCCGATTCCCCTATGGAAGTGGGCACATCCAGGCACACAGTCTGCTTTGCTCTCCCCGACCCGAGTGCGTCTGTTGGGCTGAGTGTACGCCCAGGCAACTGGATCCAATGGCTCAGTCCGCCGCAGCGTGCTTCGACGATGGGTCGTACAGCCATGCCACCAGGGTGGGCGTGTTTGTAAATGTACCAGTGGATTCTCGTCGGCCTGCCACATCCATGGTATCGACCCACCAGGCCTGTCCGACCAGGGGTTGACCCTGGACGGGCACGGTCTGTGGTTTGGCCCTTGTCCTAGATGAAATCGGGCACGGGGTTTTCTGGCCAGGTACCATCGGGTTACTGGGAGAGCGGCTTCGGTCTCCAGGTGAGACCAATGGTGAAGCAGCACGAGGCAATGGAGAGCATGCAAAGCGATGGGGAAGCCATGCACGGCAATGGCCACGAAAAAAAAAAAAAAATCACCACGGAAGGAACGTGAAGAACAAGGAGGAGTGTAGTGACACTGCCCAAAGCTGCCCGGTGTTGCAGGGGTCTATTGGTGTGTTGCTTCCTTGTTTGGTAGAGTGGAGTACCAGACCCGCCAGGGGTAGGCAAACCATTCCCCCTACGGTAAGTGAGGAGCCAGCCATTTGACGAGCGGGTGTCCACGTGTACGGGTGCGAGCGCTATCCCCCCACACGGGGTTAGGCCACGGCCTTAGGTGGACGTCTGCCGACCAGCCCCGGCTGATCCAGAACTTCTGATGTGGAGAGCGGTTTTGACAGATCCTCCCTGGTTCTAGCGGGTCAAGCCTCTGATGGGGGGTGGGGGTTATTTGTAACCCATCCCAGAACTCTCTGGGGGAGACTCAGACGGCCAGTCTGTCTACTCAGTTGTCCTATACTGGTGTCTGTGGTTTGGGAGGAAGGGAGTGCCCTGCTTTGTTGGCCTCCTCTTCAAACCTACCTGGGCCCACGAATCACTCTTCTTGGTTACATCACGAAACGTAGGTTGAGCGAGGCTAGGGGGGAGGGAATTCGACGAGGTCTTTCCCTTGTCCCCCCACCAGCGGCCCACGAAAATCAAAACGGCGTGAAGAGAGGGAACGCCGAAAGCACCTGGAGTCGGCCGTCCGCACCTCCGGAGGAGGTGGACGGGGTACGGTGCGGGCATGACCGGATGGGACAGCTTTGCATCAAGGTGAGAGGTCGGCGTCCGAAGGCCAGAGGGCGGTGCGCGAGCACGTTTACACTGGCCGCGGAAGCTGTCCTGGGTAGCCCTGTATGGCGTCTGGACCTGACGGCGCACGCACTTACAACCCGCTGCTTCCTAGCCCCCGGAAGGGGAGGCGGATGTCACTCGTGGTTCATCCCAGACCACGGTGCAAACTACCTGGTTGATCCTGCCAGTAACATATGCTTGTCTCAAAGATTAAGCCATGCAGGTCTAAGTGCACACGGCCGGTACAGTGAAACTGCGAATGGCTCATTAAATCAGTTATGGTTCCTTTGATCGCTCCACACGTTACTCGGATAACTGTGGTAATTCTAGAGCTAATACATGCAAACGAGCGCTGACCCTTCGGGGGATGCGTGCATTTATCAGACCCAAAACCCATCCGGGGGGCTCGGGCCCCCCGGCCGCTTTGGTGACTCTAGATAACCTCGGGCCGATCGCGCGCCCTCCGCGGCGGCGACGTCTCATTCGAATGTCTGCCCTATCAACTTTCGATGGTACCATAGTCGGCTACCATGGTGACCACGGGTAACGGGGAATCAGGGTTCGATTCCGGAGAGGGAGCCTGAGAAACGGCTACCACATCCAAGGAAGGCAGCAGGCGCGCAAATTACCCATTCCCGACACGGGGAGGTAGTGACGAAAAATAACGATACAGGTCTCTTTCGAGGCCCTGTAATCGGAATGAGCGTATCCTAAACCCATGGGTGAGGACCCATTGGAGGGCAAGTCTGGTGCCAGCAGCCGCGGTAATTCCAGCTCCAATAGCGTATATTAAAGTTGCTGCAGTTAAAAAGCTCGTAGTTGGATGTCGGGAGTGGGCTGGCGGTCCGCCGCGAGGCGTGCCACCGCCTGTCTCAGACCCTGTCTCCCGGTGCCCCCCGGATGCCCTTGGCTGGGTGTCCGGACGGGGCTCGGAGCGTTTACTTTGAAAAAATTAGAGTGTTCAAAGCGGGCCCGCTTCTCGCCTGAATACCTGAGCTAGGAATAATGGAATAGGACTCCGGTTCTATTTTGTGGGTTTCCTGAACCAGGGCCATGATTAAGAGGGACGGCCGGGGGCATTCGTATTGCGCCGCTAGAGGTGAAATTCTTGGACCGGCGCAAGACGGACGAAAGCGAAAGCATTTGCCAAGAATGTTTTCATTAATCAAGAACGAAAGTCGGAGGTTCGAAGACGATCAGATACCGTCGTAGTTCCGACCGTAAACTATGCCGACCCGCGATCCGGCGGCGTTATTCCCATGACCCGCCGGGCAGCGTGAGGGAAACCACGAGTCTGTGGGTTCCGGGGGGAGTATGGTTGCAAAGCTGAAACTTAAAGGAATTGACGGAAGGGCACCACCAGGAGTGGAGCCTGCGGCTTAATTTGACTCAACACGGGAAACCTCACCCGGCCCGGACACGGAAAGGATTGACAGATTGATAGCTCTTTCTCGATTCTGTGGGTGGTGGTGCATGGCCGTTCTTAGTTGGTGGAGCGATTTGTCTGGTTAATTCCGATAACGAACGAGACTCCGGCATGCTAAATAGTTACGCGGCCCTCCGCGGTCGGCGTCAAACTTCTTAGAGGGACAAGTGGCGTTCAGCCACGCGAGATGGAGCAATAACAGGTCTGTGATGCCCTTAGATGTCCGGGGCTGCACGCGCGCCACAATGGTTGGATCAGCGTGTGCCTACCCTACACCGAGAGGTGCGGGTAATCCGCTGAACCCCATTCGTGATGGGGACTGGGGATTGCAATTATTCCCCATGAACGAGGAATTCCCAGTAAGCGCGGGTCATAAGCTCGCGTTGATTAAGTCCCTGCCCTTTGTACACACCGCCCGTCGCTACTACCGATCGGATGGTTTA
>NW_027658805.1:195000-200000 GCF_041902795.1 Electrophorus electricus
AAGTCTGGTAGTAGTAGTATGATTTAAAGGCACAAAGTGATTGAAGTGTGCCCAGGCCCAGAGCTACTTTGCTGGGCATGACTGTGTTTGACCTCTTGGGCCTGGAAGTCTGGTGGTAGTAGTAGTATGATTTAAAGGCACAAAGTGATTGAAGTGTGCCCAGGCCCAGAGCTACTTTGCTGGGCATGAATGTGTTTGAACTCTTGGGCCTGGAAGTCTATTTCTAGGCTTATATAAAGGGTCAAACATCTTGAAGTGTGCCCAGGCCCAGAGCTACTTTGCTGTGCATGACTGTGGTTGACCTCTTGGCCCTGGAAGTCTGGTGGTAGTAGTAGTATGATTTAAAGGCACAAAGTGAATGAAGTGTGCCCAGGCCCAGAGCTACTTTGCTGGGCATGAATGTGTTTGAACTCTTGGGCCTGGAAGTCTGGTAGTAGTAGTAGTAGTAGTAGTAGTAGTAGTAGTAGTATGATTTAAAGGCACAAAGTGCTTGAAGTGTGCCCAGGCCCAGAGCTACTTTGCTGTGCATGACTGTGTTTGACCTCTTGGCTCTGGAAGTCTATTTCTAGGCTTATATAAAGGGTCAAACTTCTTGAAGTGTGCCCAGGCCCAGAGCTACTTTGCTGTGTATGACTGTGTGACCTCTTGGCCCTGGAATTCTGGTGGTAGTAGTAGTATGATTTAAAGGCACAAAGTGAATGAAGTGTGCCCAGGCCCAGAGCTACTTTGCTGGGCATGACTGTGTTTGACCTCTTGGGCCTGGAAGTCTGGTAGTAGTAGTATGATTTAAAGGCACAAAGTGATTGAAGTGTGCCCAGGCCCAGAGCTACTTTGCTGGGCATGAATGTGTTTGAACTCTTGGGCCTGGAAGTCTATTTCTAGGCTTATATAAAGGGACAAACTTCTTGAAGTGTGCCCAGGCCCAGAGCTACTTTGCTGTGTATGACTGTGTGACCTCTTGGCCCTGGAATTCTGGTGGTAGTAGTAGTAGTAGTAGTATGATTTAAAGGTACAAAGTGAATGAAGTGTGCCCAGGCCCAGAGCCAGGCCTGGGCAGCAGGGGGCGCTCCTGGCCATGCCCAGCGAGTTTCGTGCGAATCGGACCTGGTCCGGAAGAGATACGAAGGGAAAACTCATTACTCGTCGGGGTGGCACATCCAGGCTCTCGACCCTCCCAAAGCGTCCGACCAGGGTGCACCCTGCCGGGCATGGTTAGCCGCCAGCCCCCTTCCTGGAGGTCTGGTTGGCACGGGGTTTTGATTTATCGGTTTCATATCTCTGGGCTCCTTGGGAGCAGAAAGTCGGTTGAGGGCCCTTTGGAAAGAGCCGGGGCTGCCGTTTAACGCTGTCCAAGCGGCAGGCGAAGCGCACCCACCGTTTTTACGCTATGATTTTTTAAAACCGCCGGGGCGGCAAACACAGGGCCGGTCGGGTTTGAAGACGAATATCTCTTCGGCCCTTGGGAGGAGAGAAGCAGCGCGGGTCACCTTTGAACGCGCTCGCTGCCAGGAACGTCTGGCGTAAAAGTTTCGTGGGAATCGGACGTTCCTAGGCTGAGAAGCGAGCGCCCGCCCTCGGGCGGTCGGGGGCCCCTTTCTCATTCCCCGTCTGGGCTAAAAATACGAGGTCGGACCCGATGGACTCGGGAGACTGGAGAGTACCAGGGAGACCCTGGAAGCAGGCGACCCGACCCACGCTTCGCTGTCTCCTCGGCCCTCGGGAGTAGAAGCGCGGGGACGGTGGCGTGGGCAGCAGGGGGCGCTCCTGGCCATGCCCAGCGAGTTTCGTGCGAATCGGACCTGGTCCGGAAGAGATACGAAGGGAAAACTCATTACTCGTCGGGGTGGCACATCCAGGCTCTCGACCCTCCCAAAGCGTCCGACCAGGGTGCACCCTGCCGGGCATGGTTAGCCGCCAGCCCCCTTCCTGGAGGTCTGGTTGGCACGGGGTTTTGATTTTTCGGTTTCATATCTCTGGGCTCCTTGGGAGCAGAAAGTCGGTTGAGGGCCCTTTGGAAAGAGCCGGGGCTGCCGTTTAACGCTGTCCAAGCGGCAGGCGAAGCGCACCCACCGTTTTTACGCTATGATTTTTTAAAACCGCCGGGGCGGCAAACACAGGGCCGGTCGGGTTTGAAGACGAATATCTCTTCGGCCCTTGGGAGGAGAGAAGCAGCGCGGGTCACCTTTGAACGCGCTCGCTGCCAGGAACGTCTGGCGTAAAAGTTTCGTGGGAATCGGACGTTCCTAGGCTGAGAAGCGAGCGCCCGCCCTCGGGCGGTCGGGGGCCCCTTTCTCATTCCCCGTCTGGGCTAAAAATACGAGGTCGGACCCGATGGACTCGGGAGACTGGAGAGTACCAGGGAGACCCTGGAAGCAGGCGACCCGACCCACGCTTCGCTGTCTCCTCGGCCCTCGGGAGTAGAAGCGCGGGGACGGTGGCGTGGGCAGCAGGGGGCGCTCCTGGCCATGCCCAGCGAGTTTCGTGCGAATCGGACCTGGTCCGGAAGAGATACGAAGGGAAAACTCATTACTCGTCGGGGTGGCACATCCAGGCTCTCGACCCTCCCAAAGCGTCCGACCAGGGTGCACCCTGCCGGGCATGGTTAGCCGCCAGCCCCCTTCCTGGAGGTCTGGTTGGCACGGGGTTTTGATTTATCGGTTTCATATCTCTGGGCTCCTTGGGAGCAGAAAGTCGGTTGAGGGCCCTTTGGAAAGAGCCGGGGCTGCCGTTTAACGCTGTCCAAGCGGCAGGCGAAGCGCACCCACCGTTTTTACGCTATGATTTTTTAAAACCGCCGGGGCGGCAAACACAGGGCCGGTCGGGTTTGAAGACGAATATCTCTTCGGCCCTTGGGAGGAGAGAAGCAGCGCGGGTCACCTTTGAACGCGCTCGCTGCCAGGAACGTCTGGCGTAAAAGTTTCGTGGGAATCGGACGTTCCTAGGCTGAGAAGCGAGCGCCCGCCCTCGGGCGGTCGGGGGCCCCTTTCTCATTCCCCGTCTGGGCTAAAAATACGAGGTCGGACCCGATGGACTCGGGAGACTGGAGAGTACCAGGGAGACCCTGGAAGCAGGCGACCCGACCCACGCTTCGCTGTCTCCTCGGCCCTCGGGAGTAGAAGCGCGGGGACGGTGGCGTGGGCAGCAGGGGGCGCTCCTGGCCATGCCCAGCGAGTTTCGTGCGAATCGGACCTGGTCCGGAAGAGATACGAAGGGAAAACTCATTACTCGTCGGGGTGGCACATCCAGGCTCTCGACCCTCCCAAAGTGTCCGACCAGGGTGCACCCTGCCGGGCTAAGAGAACAGCCAGGTGAACCCTGGAGGTTCCGAACTCCAGACCCCTGGACCCGACGGCTCAGTCCGCCTCAGGTGCACTACAGAGGTCCTCGGGCTGTCCCTGAGTGCATTAAAACGGAAATCAGAATTACTCCCCCGGGTGGCACTTCCAGGCTCTCGACCCTCCCAAAGTGTCCGACCAGGGTGCACCCTGCTGGGCATGGTTAGCCGCCAGCCCCCTTCCTGGAGGTCTGGTTGGCACGGGGTTTTGCAAATAGGTCCCGTCGGGTATATGGGAGAGCAAAGAGAATCAATGGGGTCCAAGCACTAAATTCATCCAGTGGCGTTCTCTGGAAGCCCAAGGGGAGTCCGAGGGGTGTTCGGCCGGCAAGGGGAGCTCTCCCTCGGACACATGATCAAACGCCTGTCCCCTACCGGAAAGTGGTGTGCTCTGGATGCCCCCCCCCCCCCCCATCCCCCGAGGGGGGTGCTTATCCCGCGAGGGGAGCCCTCCTCGGGTTAAGTGAACCATCATGCCGATTCCCCTATGGAAGTGGGCACATCCAGGCACACAGTCTGCTTTGCTCTCCCCGACCCGAGTGCGTCTGTTGGGCTGAGTGTACGCCCAGGCAACTGGATCCAATGGCTCAGTCCGCCGCAGCGTGCTTCGACGATGGGTCGTACAGCCATGCCACCAGGGTGGGCGTGTTTGTAAATGTACCAGTGGATTCTCGTCGGCCTGCCACATCCATGGTATCGACCCACCAGGCCTGTCCGACCAGGGGTTGACCCTGGACGGGCACGGTCTGTGGTTTGGCCCTTGTCCTAGATGAAATCGGGCACGGGGTTTTCTGGCCAGGTACCATCGGGTTACTGGGAGAGCGGCTTCGGTCTCCAGGTGAGACCAATGGTGAAGCAGCACGAGGCAATGGAGAGCATGCAAAGCGATGGGGAAGCCATGCACGGCAATGGCCACGAAAAAAAAAAAAAAATCACCACGGAAGGAACGTGAAGAACAAGGAGGAGTGTAGTGACACTGCCCAAAGCTGCCCGGTGTTGCAGGGGTCTATTGGTGTGTTGCTTCCTTGTTTGGTAGAGTGGAGTACCAGACCCGCCAGGGGTAGGCAAACCATTCCCCCTACGGTAAGTGAGGAGCCAGCCATTTGACGAGCGGGTGTCCACGTGTACGGGTGCGAGCGCTATCCCCCCACACGGGGTTAGGCCACGGCCTTAGGTGGACGTCTGCCGACCAGCCCCGGCTGATCCAGAACTTCTGATGTGGAGAGCGGTTTTGACAGATCCTCCCTGGTTCTAGCGGGTCAAGCCTCTGATGGGGGGTGGGGGTTATTTGTAACCCATCCCAGAACTCTCTGGGGGAGACTCAGACGGCCAGTCTGTCTACTCAGTTGTCCTATACTGGTGTCTGTGGTTTGGGAGGAAGGGAGTGCCCTGCTTTGTTGGCCTCCTCTTCAAACCTACCTGGGCCCACGAATCACTCTTCTTGGTTACATCACGAAACGTAGGTTGAGCGAGGCTAGGGGGGAGGGAATTCGACGAGGTCTTTCCCTTGTCCCCCCACCAGCGGCCCACGAAAATCAAAACGGCGTGAAGAGAGGGAACGCCGAAAGCACCTGGAGTCGGCCGTCCGCACCTCCGGAGGAGGTGGACGGGGTACGGTGCGGGCATGACCGGATGGGACAGCTTTGCATCAAGGTGAGAGGTCGGC
>NW_027658805.1:210000-222500 GCF_041902795.1 Electrophorus electricus
AGTGAATGAAGTGTGCCCAGGCCCAGAGCTACTTTGCTGGGCATGACTGTGTTTGACGTCTTGGGCCTGGAAGTCTGGTAGTAGTAGTATGATTTAAAGGTACAAAGTGAATGAAGTGTGCCCAGGCCCAGAGCTACTTTGCTGGGCATGACTGTGTTTGACCTCTTGGCTCTGGAAGTCTATTTCTAGGCTTATATAAAGGGTCAAACTTCTTGAAGTGTGCCCAGGCCCAGAGCTACTTTGCTGGGCATGACTGTGTTTGACCTCTGGGGCCTGGAAGTCTGGTAGTAGTAGTATGATTTAAAGGCACAAAGTGATTGAAGTGTGCCCAGGCCCAGAGCTACTTTGCTGGGCATGAATGTGTTTGAACTCTTGGGCCTGGAAGTCTATTTCTAGGCTTATATAAAGGGTCAAACTTCTTGAAGTGTGCCCAGGCCCAGAGCTACTTTGCTGGGCATGACTGTGTTTGACCTCTTGGGCCTGGAAGTCTGGTAGTAGTAGTAGTAGTAGTAGTAGTAGTAGTAGTAGTAGTAGTAGTATGATTTAAAGGTACAAAGTGAATGAAGTGTGCCCAGGCCCACAGCTACTTTGCTGGGCATGACTGTGTTTGACCTCTTGGGCCTGAAAGTCTATTTCTAGGCTTATATAAAGGGTCAAACTTCTTGAAGTGTGCCCAGGCCCAGAGCTACTTTGCTGGGCATGACTGTGTTTGACCTCTGGGGCCTGGAAGTCTGGTAGTAGTAGTATGATTTAAAGACACAAAGTGATTGAAGTGTGCCCAGGCCCAGAGCTACTTTGCTGGGCATGAATGTGTTTGAACTCTTGGGCCTGGAAGTCTGGTAGTAGTAGTATGATTTAAAGGTACAAAGTGAATGAAGTGTGCCCAGGCCCAGAGCTACTTTGCTGTGCATGACTGTGTTTGACCTCTTGGCTCTGGAAGTCTATTTCTAGGCTTATATAAAGGGTCAAACTTCTTGAAGTGTGCCCAGGCCCAGAGCTACTTTGCTGGGCATGACTGTGTTTGACCTCTGGGGCCTGGAAGTCTGGTAGTAGTAGTATGATTTAAAGGCACAAAGTGATTGAAGTGTGCCCAGGCCCAGAGCTACTTTGCTGGGCATGATTCTGTGACCTCTTGGGTCTGGAAATGTGGTACTTTGAAGGATTAAAAGAGTGAAACGGTCTGAAGTGTGCGCAGGTGTAAAGCAACCTTGCTAGGCATGAAGGTGTGACCTCCAGGGCCTGGAAGTCTGGTGGTAGTAGTAGTATGATTTAAAGGCACAAAGTGATTGAAGTGTGCCCAGGCCCAGAGCTACTTTGCTGGGCATGACTGTGTTTGACCTCTTGGGCCTGGAAGTCTGGTGGTAGTAGTAGTATGATTTAAAGGCACAAAGTGATTGAAGTGTGCCCAGGCCCAGAGCTACTTTGCTGGGCATGACTGTGTTTGACCTCTTGGCTCTGGAAGTCTATTTCTAGGCTTATATAAAGGGTCAAACTTCTTGAAGTGTGCCCAGGCCCAGAGCTACTTTGCTGGGCATGACTGTGTTTGACCTCTGGGGCCTGGAAGTCTGGTAGTAGTAGTATGATTTAAAGGCACAAAGTGATTGAAGTGTGCCCAGGCCCAGAGCTACTTTGCTGGGCATGAATGTGTTTGAACTCTTGGGCCTGGAAGTCTATTTCTAGGCTTATATAAAGGGTCAAACTTCTTGAAGTGTGCCCAGGCCCAGAGCTACTTTGCTGGGCATGACTGTGTTTGACCTCTTGGGCCTGGAAGTCTGGTAGTAGTAGTAGTAGTAGTAGTAGTAGTAGTAGTAGTAGTAGTAGTAGTATGATTTAAAGGTACAAAGTGAATGAAGTGTGCCCAGGCCCACAGCTACTTTGCTGGGCATGACTGTGTTTGACCTCTTGGGCCTGAAAGTCTATTTCTAGGCTTATATAAAGGGTCAAACTTCTTGAAGTGTGCCCAGGCCCAGAGCTACTTTGCTGGGCATGACTGTGTTTGACCTCTGGGGCCTGGAAGTCTGGTAGTAGTAGTATGATTTAAAGACACAAAGTGATTGAAGTGTGCCCAGGCCCAGAGCTACTTTGCTGGGCATGAATGTGTTTGAACTCTTGGGCCTGGAAGTCTGGTAGTAGTAGTATGATTTAAAGGTACAAAGTGAATGAAGTGTGCCCAGGCCCAGAGCTACTTTGCTGTGCATGACTGTGTTTGACCTCTTGGCTCTGGAAGTCTATTTCTAGGCTTATATAAAGGGTCAAACTTCTTGAAGTGTGCCCAGGCCCAGAGCTACTTTGCTGGGCATGACTGTGTTTGACCTCTGGGGCCTGGAAGTCTGGTAGTAGTAGTATGATTTAAAGGCACAAAGTGATTGAAGTGTGCCCAGGCCCAGAGCTACTTTGCTGGGCATGATTCTGTGACCTCTTGGGTCTGGAAATGTGGTACTTTGAAGGATTAAAAGAGTGAAACGGTCTGAAGTGTGCGCAGGTGTAAAGCAACCTTGCTAGGCATGAAGGTGTGACCTCCAGGGCCTGGAAGTCTGGTGGTAGTAGTAGTATGATTTAAAGGCACAAAGTGATTGAAGTGTGCCCAGGCCCAGAGCTACTTTGCTGGGCATGACTGTGTTTGACCTCTTGGGCCTGGAAGTCTGGTGGTAGTAGTAGTATGATTTAAAGGCACAAAGTGATTGAAGTGTGCCCAGGCCCAGAGCTACTTTGCTGGGCATGACTGTGTTTGACCTCTTGGCTCTGGAAGTCTATTTCTAGGCTTATATAAAGGGTCAAACTTCTTGAAGTGTGCCCAGGCCCAGAGCTACTTTGCTGGGCATGACTGTGTTTGACCTCTGGGGCCTGGAAGTCTGGTAGTAGTAGTATGATTTAAAGGCACAAAGTGATTGAAGTGTGCCCAGGCCCAGAGCTACTTTGCTGGGCATGAATGTGTTTGAACTCTTGGGCCTGGAAGTCTATTTCTAGGCTTATATAAAGGGTCAAACTTCTTGAAGTGTGCCCAGGCCCAGAGCTACTTTGCTGGGCATGACTGTGTTTGACCTCTTGGGCCTGGAAGTCTGGTAGTAGTAGTAGTAGTAGTAGTAGTAGTAGTAGTAGTAGTAGTAGTATGATTTAAAGGTACAAAGTGAATGAAGTGTGCCCAGGCCCACAGCTACTTTGCTGGGCATGACTGTGTTTGACCTCTTGGGCCTGAAAGTCTATTTCTAGGCTTATATAAAGGGTCAAACTTCTTGAAGTGTGCCCAGGCCCAGAGCTACTTTGCTGGGCATGACTGTGTTTGACCTCTGGGGCCTGGAAGTCTGGTAGTAGTAGTATGATTTAAAGACACAAAGTGATTGAAGTGTGCCCAGGCCCAGAGCTACTTTGCTGGGCATGAATGTGTTTGAACTCTTGGGCCTGGAAGTCTGGTAGTAGTAGTATGATTTAAAGGTACAAAGTGAATGAAGTGTGCCCAGGCCCAGAGCTACTTTGCTGTGCATGACTGTGTTTGACCTCTTGGCTCTGGAAGTCTATTTCTAGGCTTATATAAAGGGTCAAACTTCTTGAAGTGTGCCCAGGCCCAGAGCTACTTTGCTGGGCATGACTGTGTTTGACCTCTGGGGCCTGGAAGTCTGGTAGTAGTAGTATGATTTAAAGGCACAAAGTGATTGAAGTGTGCCCAGGCCCAGAGCTACTTTGCTGGGCATGATTCTGTGACCTCTTGGGTCTGGAAATGTGGTACTTTGAAGGATTAAAAGAGTGAAACGGTCTGAAGTGTGCGCAGGTGTAAAGCAACCTTGCTAGGCATGAAGGTGTGACCTCCAGGGCCTGGAAGTCTGGTGGTAGTAGTAGTATGATTTAAAGGCACAAAGTGATTGAAGTGTGCCCAGGCCCAGAGCTACTTTGCTGGGCATGACTGTGTTTGACCTCTTGGGCCTGGAAGTCTGGTGGTAGTAGTAGTATGATTTAAAGGCACAAAGTGATTGAAGTGTGCCCAGGCCCAGAGCTACTTTGCTGGGCATGACTGTGTTTGACCTCTTGGCTCTGGAAGTCTATTTCTAGGCTTATATAAAGGGTCAAACTTCTTGAAGTGTGCCCAGGCCCAGAGCTACTTTGCTGGGCATGACTGTGTTTGACCTCTGGGGCCTGGAAGTCTGGTAGTAGTAGTATGATTTAAAGGCACAAAGTGATTGAAGTGTGCCCAGGCCCAGAGCTACTTTGCTGGGCATGAATGTGTTTGAACTCTTGGGCCTGGAAGTCTATTTCTAGGCTTATATAAAGGGTCAAACTTCTTGAAGTGTGCCCAGGCCCAGAGCTACTTTGCTGGGCATGACTGTGTTTGACCTCTTGGGCCTGGAAGTCTGGTAGTAGTAGTAGTAGTAGTAGTAGTAGTAGTAGTAGTAGTAGTAGTATGATTTAAAGGTACAAAGTGAATGAAGTGTGCCCAGGCCCACAGCTACTTTGCTGGGCATGACTGTGTTTGACCTCTTGGGCCTGAAAGTCTATTTCTAGGCTTATATAAAGGGTCAAACTTCTTGAAGTGTGCCCAGGCCCAGAGCTACTTTGCTGGGCATGACTGTGTTTGACCTCTGGGGCCTGGAAGTCTGGTAGTAGTAGTATGATTTAAAGACACAAAGTGATTGAAGTGTGCCCAGGCCCAGAGCTACTTTGCTGGGCATGAATGTGTTTGAACTCTTGGGCCTGGAAGTCTGGTAGTAGTAGTATGATTTAAAGGTACAAAGTGAATGAAGTGTGCCCAGGCCCAGAGCTACTTTGCTGTGCATGACTGTGTTTGACCTCTTGGCTCTGGAAGTCTATTTCTAGGCTTATATAAAGAGTCAAACTTCTTGAAGTGTGCCCAGGCCCAGAGCTACTTTGCTGGGCATGACTGTGTTTGACCTCTGGGGCCTGGAAGTCTGGTAGTAGTAGTATGATTTAAAGGCACAAAGTGATTGAAGTGTGCCCAGGCCCAGAGCTACTTTGCTGGGCATGATTCTGTGACCTCTTGGGTCTGGAAATGTGGTACTTTGAAGGATTAAAAGAGTGAAACGGTCTGAAGTGTGCGCAGGTGTAAAGCAACCTTGCTAGGCATGAAGGTGTGACCTCCAGGGCCTGGAAGTCTGGTGGTAGTAGTAGTATGATTTAAAGGCACAAAGTGATTGAAGTGTGCCCAGGCCCAGAGCTACTTTGCTGGGCATGACTGTGTTTGACCTCTTGGGCCTGGAAGTCTGGTGGTAGTAGTAGTATGATTTAAAGGCACAAAGTGATTGAAGTGTGCCCAGGCCCAGAGCTACTTTGCTGGGCATGAATGTGTTTGAACTCTTGGGCCTGGAAGTCTATTTCTAGGCTTATATAAAGGGTCAAACATCTTGAAGTGTGCCCAGGCCCAGAGCTACTTTGCTGTGCATGACTGTGGTTGACCTCTTGGCCCTGGAAGTCTGGTGGTAGTAGTAGTATGATTTAAAGGCACAAAGTGAATGAAGTGTGCCCAGGCCCAGAGCTACTTTGCTGGGCATGAATGTGTTTGAACTCTTGGGCCTGGAAGTCTGGTAGTAGTAGTAGTAGTAGTAGTAGTAGTAGTAGTAGTATGATTTAAAGGCACAAAGTGCTTGAAGTGTGCCCAGGCCCAGAGCTACTTTGCTGTGCATGACTGTGTTTGACCTCTTGGCTCTGGAAGTCTATTTCTAGGCTTATATAAAGGGTCAAACTTCTTGAAGTGTGCCCAGGCCCAGAGCTACTTTGCTGTGTATGACTGTGTGACCTCTTGGCCCTGGAATTCTGGTGGTAGTAGTAGTATGATTTAAAGGCACAAAGTGAATGAAGTGTGCCCAGGCCCAGAGCTACTTTGCTGGGCATGACTGTGTTTGACCTCTTGGGCCTGGAAGTCTGGTAGTAGTAGTATGATTTAAAGGCACAAAGTGATTGAAGTGTGCCCAGGCCCAGAGCTACTTTGCTGGGCATGAATGTGTTTGAACTCTTGGGCCTGGAAGTCTATTTCTAGGCTTATATAAAGGGACAAACTTCTTGAAGTGTGCCCAGGCCCAGAGCTACTTTGCTGTGTATGACTGTGTGACCTCTTGGCCCTGGAATTCTGGTGGTAGTAGTAGTAGTAGTAGTATGATTTAAAGGTACAAAGTGAATGAAGTGTGCCCAGGCCCAGAGCCAGGCCTGGGCAGCAGGGGGCGCTCCTGGCCATGCCCAGCGAGTTTCGTGCGAATCGGACCTGGTCCGGAAGAGATACGAAGGGAAAACTCATTACTCGTCGGGGTGGCACATCCAGGCTCTCGACCCTCCCAAAGCGTCCGACCAGGGTGCACCCTGCCGGGCATGGTTAGCCGCCAGCCCCCTTCCTGGAGGTCTGGTTGGCACGGGGTTTTGATTTATCGGTTTCATATCTCTGGGCTCCTTGGGAGCAGAAAGTCGGTTGAGGGCCCTTTGGAAAGAGCCGGGGCTGCCGTTTAACGCTGTCCAAGCGGCAGGCGAAGCGCACCCACCGTTTTTACGCTATGATAAAACCGCCGGGGCGGCAAACACAGGGCCGGTCGGGTTTGAAGACGAATATCTCTTCGGCCCTTGGGAGGAGAGAAGCAGCGCGGGTCACCTTTGAACGCGCTCGCTGCCAGGAACGTCTGGCGTAAAAGTTTCGTGGGAATCGGACGTTCCTAGGCTGAGAAGCGAGCGCCCGCCCTCGGGCGGTCGGGGCCCCTTTCTCATTCCCCGTCTGGGCTAAAAATACGAGGTCGGACCCGATGGACTCGGGAGACTGGAGAGTACCAGGGAGACCCTGGAAGCAGGCGACCCGACCCACGCTTCGCTGTCTCCTCGGCCCTCGGGAGTAGAAGCGCGGGGACGGTGGCGTGGGCAGCAGGGGGCGCTCCTGGCCATGCCCAGCGAGTTTCGTGCGAATCGGACCTGGTCCGGAAGAGATACGAAGGGAAAACTCATTACTCGTCGGGGTGGCACATCCAGGCTCTCGACCCTCCCAAAGCGTCCGACCAGGGTGCACCCTGCCGGGCATGGTTAGCCGCCAGCCCCCTTCCTGGAGGTCTGGTTGGCACGGGGTTTTGATTTTTCGGTTTCATATCTCTGGGCTCCTTGGGAGCAGAAAGTCGGTTGAGGGCCCTTTGGAAAGAGCCGGGGCTGCCGTTTAACGCTGTCCAAGCGGCAGGCGAAGCGCACCCACCGTTTTTACGCTATGATTTTTTAAAACCGCCGGGGCGGCAAACACAGGGCCGGTCGGGTTTGAAGACGAATATCTCTTCGGCCCTTGGGAGGAGAGAAGCAGCGCGGGTCACCTTTGAACGCGCTCGCTGCCAGGAACGTCTGGCGTAAAAGTTTCGTGGGAATCGGACGTTCCTAGGCTGAGAAGCGAGCGCCCGCCCTCGGGCGGTCGGGGGCCCCTTTCTCATTCCCCGTCTGGGCTAAAAATACGAGGTCGGACCCGATGGACTCGGGAGACTGGAGAGTACCAGGGAGACCCTGGAAGCAGGCGACCCGACCCACGCTTCGCTGTCTCCTCGGCCCTCGGGAGTAGAAGCGCGGGGACGGTGGCGTGGGCAGCAGGGGGCGCTCCTGGCCATGCCCAGCGAGTTTCGTGCGAATCGGACCTGGTCCGGAAGAGATACGAAGGGAAAACTCATTACTCGTCGGGGTGGCACATCCAGGCTCTCGACCCTCCCAAAGCGTCCGACCAGGGTGCACCCTGCCGGGCATGGTTAGCCGCCAGCCCCCTTCCTGGAGGTCTGGTTGGCACGGGGTTTTGATTTATCGGTTTCATATCTCTGGGCTCCTTGGGAGCAGAAAGTCGGTTGAGGGCCCTTTGGAAAGAGCCGGGGCTGCCGTTTAACGCTGTCCAAGCGGCAGGCGAAGCGCACCCACCGTTTTTACGCTATGATTTTTTAAAACCGCCGGGGCGGCAAACACAGGGCCGGTCGGGTTTGAAGACGAATATCTCTTCGGCCCTTGGGAGGAGAGAAGCAGCGCGGGTCACCTTTGAACGCGCTCGCTGCCAGGAACGTCTGGCGTAAAAGTTTCGTGGGAATCGGACGTTCCTAGGCTGAGAAGCGAGCGCCCGCCCTCGGGCGGTCGGGGGCCCCTTTCTCATTCCCCGTCTGGGCTAAAAATACGAGGTCGGACCCGATGGACTCGGGAGACTGGAGAGTACCAGGGAGACCCTGGAAGCAGGCGACCCGACCCACGCTTCGCTGTCTCCTCGGCCCTCGGGAGTAGAAGCGCGGGGACGGTGGCGTGGGCAGCAGGGGGCGCTCCTGGCCATGCCCAGCGAGTTTCGTGCGAATCGGACCTGGTCCGGAAGAGATACGAAGGGAAAACTCATTACTCGTCGGGGTGGCACATCCAGGCTCTCGACCCTCCCAAAGTGTCCGACCAGGGTGCACCCTGCCGGGCTAAGAGAACAGCCAGGTGAACCCTGGAGGTTCCGAACTCCAGACCCCTGGACCCGACGGCTCAGTCCGCCTCAGGTGCACTACAGAGGTCCTCGGGCTGTCCCTGAGTGCATTAAAACGGAAATCAGAATTACTCCCCCGGGTGGCACTTCCAGGCTCTCGACCCTCCCAAAGTGTCCGACCAGGGTGCACCCTGCTGGGCATGGTTAGCCGCCAGCCCCCTTCCTGGAGGTCTGGTTGGCACGGGGTTTTGCAAATAGGTCCCGTCGGGTATATGGGAGAGCAAAGAGAATCAATGGGGTCCAAGCACTAAATTCATCCAGTGGCGTTCTCTGGAAGCCCAAGGGGAGTCCGAGGGGTGTTCGGCCGGCAAGGGGAGCTCTCCCTCGGACACATGATCAAACGCCTGTCCCCTACCGGAAAGTGGTGTGCTCTGGATGCCCCCCCCCCCCCCCCATCCCCCGAGGGGGGTGCTTATCCCGCGAGGGGAGCCCTCCTCGGGTTAAGTGAACCATCATGCCGATTCCCCTATGGAAGTGGGCACATCCAGGCACACAGTCTGCTTTGCTCTCCCCGACCCGAGTGCGTCTGTTGGGCTGAGTGTACGCCCAGGCAACTGGATCCAATGGCTCAGTCCGCCGCAGCGTGCTTCGACGATGGGTCGTACAGCCATGCCACCAGGGTGGGCGTGTTTGTAAATGTACCAGTGGATTCTCGTCGGCCTGCCACATCCATGGTATCGACCCACCAGGCCTGTCCGACCAGGGGTTGACCCTGGACGGGCACGGTCTGTGGTTTGGCCCTTGTCCTAGATGAAATCGGGCACGGGGTTTTCTGGCCAGGTACCATCGGGTTACTGGGAGAGCGGCTTCGGTCTCCAGGTGAGACCAATGGTGAAGCAGCACGAGGCAATGGAGAGCATGCAAAGCGATGGGGAAGCCATGCACGGCAATGGCCACGAAAAAAAAAAAAAAATCACCACGGAAGGAACGTGAAGAACAAGGAGGAGTGTAGTGACACTGCCCAAAGCTGCCCGGTGTTGCAGGGGTCTATTGGTGTGTTGCTTCCTTGTTTGGTAGAGTGGAGTACCAGACCCGCCAGGGGTAGGCAAACCATTCCCCCTACGGTAAGTGAGGAGCCAGCCATTTGACGAGCGGGTGTCCACGTGTACGGGTGCGAGCGCTATCCCCCCACACGGGGTTAGGCCACGGCCTTAGGTGGACGTCTGCCGACCAGCCCCGGCTGATCCAGAACTTCTGATGTGGAGAGCGGTTTTGACAGATCCTCCCTGGTTCTAGCGGGTCAAGCCTCTGATGGGGGGTGGGGGTTATTTGTAACCCATCCCAGAACTCTCTGGGGGAGACTCAGACGGCCAGTCTGTCTACTCAGTTGTCCTATACTGGTGTCTGTGGTTTGGGAGGAAGGGAGTGCCCTGCTTTGTTGGCCTCCTCTTCAAACCTACCTGGGCCCACGAATCACTCTTCTTGGTTACATCACGAAACGTAGGTTGAGCGAGGCTAGGGGGGAGGGAATTCGACGAGGTCTTTCCCTTGTCCCCCCACCAGCGGCCCACGAAAATCAAAACGGCGTGAAGAGAGGGAACGCCGAAAGCACCTGGAGTCGGCCGTCCGCACCTCCGGAGGAGGTGGACGGGGTACGGTGCGGGCATGACCGGATGGGACAGCTTTGCATCAAGGTGAGAGGTCGGCGTCCGAAGGCCAGAGGGCGGTGCGCGAGCACGTTTACACTGGCCGCGGAAGCTGTCCTGGGTAGCCCTGTATGGCGTCTGGACCTGACGGCGCACGCACTTACAACCCGCTGCTTCCTAGCCCCCGGAAGGGGAGGCGGATGTCACTCGTGGTTCATCCCAGACCACGGTGCAAACTACCTGGTTGATCCTGCCAGTAACATATGCTTGTCTCAAAGATTAAGCCATGCAGGTCTAAGTGCACACGGCCGGTACAGTGAAACTGCGAATGGCTCATTAAATCAGTTATGGTTCCTTTGATCGCTCCACACGTTACTCGGATAACTGTGGTAATTCTAGAGCTAATACATGCAAACGAGCGCTGACCCTTCGGGGGATGCGTGCATTTATCAGACCCAAAACCCATCCGGGGGGCTCGGGCCCCCCGGCCGCTTTGGTGACTCTAGATAACCTCGGGCCGATCGCGCGCCCTCCGCGGCGGCGACGTCTCATTCGAATGTCTGCCCTATCAACTTTCGATGGTACCATAGTCGGCTACCATGGTGACCACGGGTAACGGGGAATCAGGGTTCGATTCCGGAGAGGGAGCCTGAGAAACGGCTACCACATCCAAGGAAGGCAGCAGGCGCGCAAATTACCCATTCCCGACACGGGGAGGTAGTGACGAAAAATAACGATACAGGTCTCTTTCGAGGCCCTGTAATCGGAATGAGCGTATCCTAAACCCATGCCCATTGGAGGGCAAGTCTGGTGCCAGCAGCCGCGGTAATTCCAGCTCCAATAGCGTATATTAAAGTTGCTGCAGTTAAAAAGCTCGTAGTTGGATGTCGGGAGTGGGCTGGCGGTCCGCCGCGAGGCGTGCCACCGCCTGTCTCAGACCCTGTCTCCCGGTGCCCCCCGGATGCCCTTGGCTGGGTGTCCGGACGGGGCTCGGAGCGTTTACTTTGAAAAAATTAGAGTGTTCAAAGCGGGCCCGCTTCTCGCCTGAATACCTGAGCTAGGAATAATGGAATAGGACTCCGGTTCTATTTTGTGGGTTTCCTGAACCAGGGCCATGATTAAGAGGGACGGCCGGGGGCATTCGTATTGCGCCGCTAGAGGTGAAATTCTTGGACCGGCGCAAGACGGACGAAAGCGAAAGCATTTGCCAAGAATGTTTTCATTAATCAAGAACGAAAGTCGGAGGTTCGAAGACGATCAGATACCGTCGTAGTTCCGACCGTAAACTATGCCGACCCGCGATCCGGCGGCGTTATTCCCATGACCCGCCGGGCAGCGTGAGGGAAACCACGAGTCTGTGGGTTCCGGGGGGAGTATGGTTGCAAAGCTGAAACTTAAAGGAATTGACGGAAGGGCACCACCAGGAGTGGAGCCTGCGGCTTAATTTGACTCAACACGGGAAACCTCACCCGGCCCGGACACGGAAAGGATTGACAGATTGATAGCTCTTTCTCGATTCTGTGGGTGGTGGTGCATGGCCGTTCTTAGTTGGTGGAGCGATTTGTCTGGTTAATTCCGATAACGAACGAGACTCCGGCATGCTAAATAGTTACGCGGCCCTCCGCGGTCGGCGTCAAACTTCTTAGAGGGACAAGTGGCGTTCAGCCACGCGAGATGGAGCAATAACAGGTCTGTGATGCCCTTAGATGTCCGGGGCTGCACGCGCGCCACAATGGTTGGATCAGCGTGTGCCTACCCTACACCGAGAGGTGCGGGTAATCCGCTGAACCCCATTCGTGATGGGGACTGGGGATTGCAATTATTCCCCATGAACGAGGAATTCCCAGTAAGCGCGGGTCATAAGCTCGCGTTGATTAAGTCCCTGCCCTTTGTACACACCGCCCGTCGCTACTACCGATCGGATGGTTTAGTGAGGTCCTCGGATCGGCCCCGCCGGGGCTCCTCGCGGGCCTTGGCGGAGCGCCGAGAAGTCGATCAAACTTGACTATCTAGAGGAAGTAAAAGTCGTAACAAGGTTTTCGTAGGTGAACCTGCGAAAGGATCATTAACGGGTAACGCTGTCCGGCGTGCCTCCTCTCCCGACCCCCTCGACTTCGCCGTCCCCCCGCGTCGGGGCCCAGGGTCGAAAGGGTCTTCGGGGTTGCTGTTACACGTGGTCGCTTGCAGGTCAGGCTGGACAGAAGGCATAAAGGAGGAGCCTAGTCCCTCCCACCCCTTCCTCGTCCTCCGCCTCTTCCTCCGCGTCGTCCTTCAGCACCCCCCCCCCGCAGGCCCCGGTATTCTCTGGGTTCCAGCGCGAGAGACGCGTCGTTCAAAAAACTCGGCGTCCCCGCTCGTCGGGCGAAGGCCGGTTTCCCCTCACCTTGCCGGCAGGAGAAGCGCCTGCGAGTCGAGCGGGTCGTACGGGTCTGTCCCGCGCCCTCCCTCTCGCTCGCACGGCCGCT
>NW_027658805.1:230000-237889 GCF_041902795.1 Electrophorus electricus
GGGCATGACTGTGTTTGACCTCTTGGGCCTGGAAGTCTGGAGTAGTAGTAGTAGTAGTAGTAGTAGTAGTAGTAGTAGTATGATTAAAGGTACAAAGTGAATGAAGTGTGCCCAGGCCCAGAGCTACTTTGCTGGGCATGACTGTGTTTGACGTCTTGGGCCTGGAAGTCTGGTAGTAGTAGTATGATTTAAAGGTACAAAGTGAATGAAGTGTGCCCAGGCCCAGAGCTACTTTGCTGGGCATGACTGTGTTTGACCTCTTGGCTCTGGGAAGTCTATTTCTAGGCTTATATAAAGGGTCCAAACTTCTTGAAGTGTGCCCAGGCCCAGAGCTACTTTGCTGGGCATGACTGTGTTTGACCTCTGGGGCCTGGAAGTCTGGTAGTAGTAGTATGATTTAAAGGCACAAAGTGATTGAAGTGTGCCCAGGCCCAGAGCTACTTTGCTGGGCATGAATGTGTTTGAACTCTTGGGCCTGGAAGTCTATTTCTAGCTTATATAAAGGGTCAAACTTCTTGAAGTGTGCCCAGGCCCAGAGCTACTTTGCTGGGCATGACTGTGTTTGACCTCTTGGGCCTGGAAGTCTGGTAGTAGTAGTAGTAGTAGTAGTAGTAGTAGTAGTAGTAGTAGTATGATTTAAAGGTACAAAGTGAATGAAGTGTGCCCAGGCCCACAGCTACTTTGCTGGGCATGACTGTGTTTGACCTCTTGGGCCTGAAAGTCTATTTCTAGGCTTATATAAAGGGTCAAACTTCTTGAAGTGTGCCCAGGCCCAGAGCTACTTTGCTGGGCATGACTGTGTTTGACCTCTGGGGCCTGGAAGTCTGGTAGTAGTAGTATGATTTAAAGACACAAAGTGATTGAAGTGTGCCCAGGCCCAGAGCTACTTTGCTGGGCATGAATGTGTTTGAACTCTTGGGCCTGGAAGTCTGGTAGTAGTAGTATGATTTAAAGTACAAAGTGAATGAAGTGTGCCCAGGCCCAGAGCTACTTTGCTGTGCATGACTGTGTTTGACCTCTTGGCTCTGGAAGTCTATTTCTAGGCTTATATAAAGGGTCAAACTTCTTGAAGTGTGCCCAGGCCCAGAGCTACTTTGCTGGGCATGACTGTGTTTGACCTCTGGGGCCTGGAAGTCTGGTAGTAGTAGTATGATTTAAAGGCACAAAGTGATGAAGTGTGCCCAGGCCCAGAGCTACTTTGCTGGGCATGATTCTGTGACCTCTTGGGTCTGGAAATGTGGTACTTTGAAGGATTAAAAGAGTGAAACGGTCTGAAGTGTGCGCAGGTGTAAAGCAACCTTGCTAGGCATGAAGGTGTGACCTCCAGGGCCTGGAAGTCTGGTGGTAGTAGTAGTATGATTTAAAGGCACAAAGTGATTGAAGTGTGCCCAGGCCCAGAGCTACTTTGCTGGGCATGACTGTGTTTGACCTCTTGGGCCTGGAAGTCTGGTGGTAGTAGTAGTATGATTTAAAGGCACAAAGTGATTGAAGTGTGCCCCAGGCCCAGAGCTACTTTGCTGGGCATGACTGTGTTTGACCTCTTGGCTCTGGAAGTCTATTTCTAGGCTTATATAAAGGGTCAAACTTCTTGAAGTGTGCCCAGGCCCAGAGCTACTTTTGCTGGGCATGACTGTGTTTGACCTCTGGGGCCTGGAAGTCTGGTAGTAGTAGTATGATTTAAAGGCACAAAGTGATTGAAGTGTGCCCAGGCCCAGAGCTACTTTGCTGGGCATGAATGTGTTTGAACTCTTGGGCCTGGAAGTCTATTTCTAGGGCTTATATAAAGGGTCAACTTCTTGAAGTGTGCCCAGGCCCAGAGCTACTTTGCTGGGCATGACTGTGTTTGACCTCTTGGGCCTGGAAGTCTGGTAGTAGTAGTAAGTAGTAGTAGTAGTAGTAGTAGTAGTAGTAGTAGTATGATTTAAAGGTACAAAGTGAATGAAGTGTGCCCAGGCCCACAGCTACTTTGCTGGGCATGACTGTGTTTGACCTCTTGGGCCTGAAAGTCTATTTCTAGGCTTATATAAAGGGTCAAACTTCTTGAAGTGTGCCCAGGCCCAGAGCTACTTTGCTGGGCATGACTGTGTTTGACCTCTGGGGCCTGGAAGTCTGGTAGTAGTAGTATGATTTAAAGAACACAAAGTGATTGAAGTGTGCCCAGGCCCAGAGCTACTTTGCTGGGCATGAATGTGTTTGAACTCTTGGGCCTGGAAGTCTGGTAGTAGTAGTATGATTTAAAGGTACAAAGTGAATGAAGTGTGCCCAGGCCCAGAGCTACTTTTGCTGTGCATGACTGTGTTTGACCTCTTGGCTCTGGAAGTCTATTTCTAGGCTTATATAAAGGGTCAAACTTCTTGAAGTGTGCCCAGGCCCAGAGCTACTTTGCTGGGCATGACTGTGTTTGACCTCTGGGGCCTGGAAGTCTGGTAGTAGTAGTATGATTTAAAGGCACAAAGTGATTGAAGTGTGCCCAGGCCCAGAGCTACTTTGCTGGGCATGATTCTGTGACCTCTTGGGTCTGGAAATGTGGTACTTTGAAGGATTAAAAGAGTGAAACGGTCTGAAGTGTGCGCAGGTGTAAAGCAACCTTGCTAGGCATGAAGGTGTGACCTCCAGGGCCTGGAAGTCTGGTGGTAGTAGTAGTATGATTTAAAGGCACAAAGTGATTGAAGTGTGCCCAGGCCCAGAGCTACTTTGCTGGGCATGACTGTGTTTGACCTCTTGGGCCTGGAAGTCTGGTGGTAGTAGTAGTATGATTTAAAGGCACAAAGTGATTGAAGTGTGCCCAGGCCCAGAGCTACTTTGCTGGGCATGAATGTGTTTGAACTCTTGGGCCTGGAAGTCTATTTCTAGGCTTATATAAAGGGTCAAACATCTTGAAGTGTGCCCAGGCCCAGAGCTAACTTTGCTGGTGCATGACTGTGGTTGACCTCTTGGCCCTGGAAGTCTGGTGGTAGTAGTAGTATGATTTAAAGGCACAAAGTGAATGAAGTGTGCCCAGGCCCAGAGCTACTTTGCTGGGCATGAATGTGTTTGAACTCTTGGGCCTGGAAGTCTGGTAGTAGTAGTAGTAGTAGTAGTAGTAGTAGTAGTAGTATGATTTAAAGGCACAAAAGTGCTTGAAGTGTGCCCAGGCCCAGAGCTACTTTGCTGTGCATGACTGTGTTTGACCTCTTGCTCTGGAAGTCTATTTCTAGGCTTATATAAAGGGTCAAACTTCTTGAAGTGTGCCCAGGCCCAGAGCTACTTTGCTGTGTATGACTGTGTGACCTCTTGGCCCTGGAATTCTGTGGGTAGTAGTAGTATGATTTAAGGCACAAAGTGAATGAAGTGTGCCCAGGCCCAGAGCTACTTTGCTGGGCATGACTGTGTTTGACCTCTTGGGCCTGGAAGTCTGGTAGTAGTAGTATGATTTAAAGGCACAAAGTGATTGAAGTGTGCCCAGGCCCAGAGCTACTTTGCTGGGCATGAATGTGTTTGAACTCTTGGGCCTGGAAGTCTATTTCTAGGCTTATATAAAGGGACAACTTCTTGAAGTGTGCCCAGGCCCAGAGCTACTTTGCTGTGTATGACTGTGTGACCTCTTGGCCCTGGAATTCTGGTGGTAGTAGTAGTAGTAGTAGTATGATTTAAAGGTACAAAGTGAATGAAGTGTGCCCAGGCCCAGAGCCAGGCCTGGGCAGCAGGGGGCGCTCCTGGCCATGCCCAGCGAGTTTCGTGCGAATCGGACCTGGTCCGGAAGAGATACGAAGGGAAAACTCATTACTCGTCGGGGTGGCACATCCAGGCTCTCGACCCTCCCAAAGCGTCCCGACCAGGGTGCACCCTGCCGGGCATGGTTAGCCGCCAGCCCCCTTCCTGGAGGTCTGGTTGGCACGGGGTTTTGATTTATCGGTTTCATATCTCTGGGCTCCTTGGGAGCAGAAAGTCGGTTGAGGGCCCTTTGGAAAGAGCCGGGGCTGCCGTTTAACGCTGTCCAAGCGGCAGGCGAAGCGCACCCACCGTTTTTACGCTATGATTTTTTAAAACCGCCGGGGCGGCAAACACAGGGCCGGTCGGGTTTGAAGACGAATATCTCTTCGGCCCTTGGGAGGAGAGAAGCAGCGCGGGTCACCTTTGAACGCGCTCGCTGCCAGGAACGTCTGGCGTAAAAGTTTCGTGGGAATCGGACGTTCCTAGGCTGAGAAGCGAGCGCCCGCCCTCGGGCGGTCGGGGGCCCCTTTCTCATTCCCCGTCTGGGCTAAAAATACGAGGTCGGACCCGATGGACTCGGGAGACTGGAGAGTACCAGGGAGACCCTGGAAGCAGGCGACCCGACCCACGCTTCGCTGTCTCCTCGGCCCTCGGGAGTAGAAGCGCGGGGACGGTGGCGTGGGCAGCAGGGGGCGCTCCTGGCCATGCCCAGCGAGTTTCGTGCGAATCGGACCTGGTCCGGAAGAGATACGAAGGGAAAACTCATTACTCGTCGGGGTGGCACATCCAGGCTCTCGACCCTCCCAAAGCGTCCGACCAGGGTGCACCCTGCCGGGCATGGTTAGCCGCCAGCCCCCTTCCTGGAGGTCTGGTTGGCACGGGGTTTTGATTTTTCGGTTTCATATCTCTGGGCTCCTTGGGAGCAGAAAGTCGGTTGAGGGCCCTTTGGAAAGAGCCGGGGCTGCCGTTTAACGCTGTCCAAGCGGCAGGCGAAGCGCACCCACCGTTTTTACGCTATGATTTTTTAAAAACCGCCGGGGCGGCAAACACAGGGCCGGTCGGGTTTGAAGACGAATATCTCTTCGGCCCTTGGGAGGAGAGAAGCAGCGCGGGTCACCTTTGAACGCGCTCGCTGCCAGGAACGTCTGGCGTAAAAGTTTCGTGGGAATCGGACGTTCCTAGGCTGAGAAGCGAGCGCCCGCCCTCGGGCGGTCGGGGGCCCCTTTCTCATTCCCCGTCTGGGCTAAAAATACGAGGTCGGACCCGATGGACTCGGGAGACTGGAGAGTACCAGGGAGACCCTGGAAGCAGGCGACCCGACCCACGCTTCGCTGTCTCCTCGGCCCTCGGGAGTAGAAGCGCGGGGACGGTGGCGTGGGCAGCAGGGGGCGCTCCTGGCCATGCCCAGCGAGTTTCGTGCGAATCGGACCTGGTCCGGAAGAGATACGAAGGGAAAACTCATTACTCGTCGGGGTGGCACATCCAGGCTCTCGACCCTCCCAAAGCGGCCGACCAGGGTGCACCCTGCCGGGCATGGTTAGCCGCCAGCCCCCTTCCTGGAGGTCTGGTTGGCACGGGGTTTTGATTTATCGGTTTCATATCTCTGGGCTCCTTGGGAGCAGAAAGTCGGTTGAGGGCCCTTTGGAAAGAGCCGGGGCTGCCGTTTAACGCTGTCCAAGCGGCAGGCGAAGCGCACCCACCGTTTTTACGCTATGATTTTTTAAAACCGCCGGGGCGGCAAACACAGGGCCGGTCGGGTTTGAAGACGAATATCTCTTCGGCCCTTGGGAGGAGAGAAGCAGCGCGGGTCACCTTTGAACGCGCTCGCTGCCAGGAACGTCTGGCGTAAAAGTTTCGTGGGAATCGGACGTTCCTAGGCTGAGAAGCGAGCGCCCGCCCTCGGGCGGTCGGGGGCCCCTTTCTCATTCCCCGTCTGGGCTAAAAATACGAGGTCGGACCCGATGGACTCGGGAGACTGGAGAGTACCAGGGAGACCCTGGAAGCAGGCGACCCGACCCACGCTTCGCTGTCTCCTCGGCCCTCGGGAGTAGAAGCGCGGGGACGGTGGCGTGGGCAGCAGGGGGCGCTCCTGGCCATGCCCAGCGAGTTTCGTGCGAATCGGACCTGGTCCGGAAGAGATACGAAGGGAAAACTCATTACTCGTCGGGGTGGCACATCCAGGCTCTCGACCCTCCCAAAGTGTCCGACCAGGGTGCACCCTGCCGGGCTAAGAGAACAGCCAGGTGAACCCTGGAGGTTCCGAACTCCAGACCCCTGGACCCGACGGCTCAGTCCGCCTCAGGTGCACTACAGAGGTCCTCGGGCTGTCCCTGAGTGCATTAAAACGGAAATCAGAATTACTCCCCCGGGTGGCACTTCCAGGCTCTCGACCCTCCCAAAGTGTCCGACCAGGGTGCACCCTGCTGGGCATGGTTAGCCGCCAGCCCCCTTCCTGGAGGTCTGGTTGGCACGGGGTTTTGCAAATAGGTCCCGTCGGGTATATGGGAGAGCAAAGAGAATCAATGGGGTCCAAGCACTAAATTCATCCAGTGGCGTTCTCTGGAAGCCCAAGGGGAGTCCGAGGGGTGTTCGGCCGGCAAGGGGAGCTCTCCCTCGGACACATGATCAAACGCCTGTCCCCTACCGGAAAGTGGTGTGCTCTGGATGCCCCCCCCCCCCCCCCCATCCCCCGAGGGGGGTGCTTATCCCGCGAGGGGAGCCCTCCTCGGGTTAAGTGAACCATCATGCCGATTCCCCTATGGAAGTGGGCACATCCAGGCACACAGTCTGCTTTGCTCTCCCCGACCCGAGTGCGTCTGTTGGGCTGAGTGTACGCCCAGGCAACTGGATCCAATGGCTCAGTCCGCCGCAGCGTGCTTCGACGATGGGTCGTACAGCCATGCCACCAGGGTGGGCGTGTTTGTAAATGTACCAGTGGATTCTCGTCGGCCTGCCACATCCATGGTATCGACCCACCAGGCCTGTCCGACCAGGGGTTGACCCTGGACGGGCACGGTCTGTGGTTTGGCCCTTGTCCTAGATGAAATCGGGCACGGGGTTTTCTGGCCAGGTACCATCGGGTTACTGGGAGAGCGGCTTCGGTCTCCAGGTGAGACCAATGGTGAAGCAGCACGAGGCAATGGAGAGCATGCAAAGCGATGGGGAAGCCATGCACGGCAATGGCCACGAAAAAAAAAAAAAAATCACCACGGAAGGAACGTGAAGAACAAGGAGGAGTGTAGTGACACTGCCCAAAGCTGCCCGGTGTTGCAGGGGTCTATTGGTGTGTTGCTTCCTTGTTTGGTAGAGTGGAGTACCAGACCCGCCAGGGGTAGGCAAACCATTCCCCCTACGGTAAGTGAGGAGCCAGCCATTTGACGAGCGGGTGTCCACGTGTACGGGTGCGAGCGCTATCCCCCCACACGGGGTTAGGCCACGGCCTTAGGTGGACGTCTGCCGACCAGCCCCGGCTGATCCAGAACTTCTGATGTGGAGAGCGGTTTTGACAGATCCTCCCTGGTTCTAGCGGGTCAAGCCTCTGATGGGGGGTGGGGGTTATTTGTAACCCATCCCAGAACTCTCTGGGGGAGACTCAGACGGCCAGTCTGTCTACTCAGTTGTCCTATACTGGTGTCTGTGGTTTGGGAGGAAGGGAGTGCCCTGCTTTGTTGGCCTCCTCTTCAAACCTACCTGGGCCCACGAATCACTCTTCTTGGTTACATCACGAAACGTAGGTTGAGCGAGGCTAGGGGGGAGGGAATTCGACGAGGTCTTTCCCTTGTCCCCCCACCAGCGGCCCACGAAAATCAAAACGGCGTGAAGAGAGGGAACGCCGAAAGCACCTGGAGTCGGCCGTCCGCACCTCCGGAGGAGGTGGACGGGGTACGGTGCGGGCATGACCGGATGGGACAGCTTTGCATCAAGGTGAGAGGTCGGCGTCCGAAGGCCAGAGGGCGGTGCGCGAGCACGTTTACACTGGCCGCGGAAGCTGTCCTGGGTAGCCCTGTATGGCGTCTGGACCTGACGGCGCACGCACTTACAACCCGCTGCTTCCTAGCCCCCGGAAGGGGAGGCGGATGTCACTCGTGGTTCATCCCAGACCACGGTGCAAACTACCTGGTTGATCCTGCCAGTAACATATGCTTGTCTCAAAGATTAAGCCATGCAGGTCTAAGTGCACACGGCCGGTACAGTGA
>NW_027658805.1:377689-381524 GCF_041902795.1 Electrophorus electricus
ACGCTATGATTTTTTAAAACCGCCGGGGCGGCAAACACAGGGCCGGTCGGGTTTGAGACGAATATCTCTTCGAGCGCAGGAGGAGAGAAACAGCGCGGGTCACCTTTGAACGGCGCTGCGCTGCCAGACGTCTGGGCGTAAAAGTTTGGTAGGAATCGGACGTTCCCTAGGCTGAGAAGCGAGCGCCCGCCCTCGAGGCGGTCAGGGGCCTTTCTCATTCCCCGTCTGGGCTAAAAATACGAGGTCGGACCCGATGGACTCGGGAGACTGGAAGTACCAGGAGACCCTGGAAGCAGGCGACCGACCCACGCTTCGCTGTCTCCTCGGCCCTCGGGAGTAGAAAGCGGGGACGGTGGCGTGGGCAGCAGGGGGCGCTCCTGGCCATGCCAGCGAGTTTCGTGCCGAATCGGACCTGGTCCGGAAGAGATACGAAGGAAAACTCATTACTCGTCGGGTGGCACATCCAGGCTCTACCGACCCTCCCAAAGTGTCCGACCAGGGTGCACCCTGCCGGGCTAAAGAGAACAGCCAGGTGAACCCTGGAGGTTCGAACTCCAGACCCCTGGACCCACGACGGCTCAGTCCGCCTCTGGGTGCACTACAGAGGTCTCGGGCTGCCTGAGTGCATTAAGCAAATCAAGAATTACTCCCGGGTAGCACTTCCAGGCTCTCGACCCTCCCAAAGTGTCCGACCAGTGCACCCTACTGAGCATGGTTAGCCGCCAGCCCCCTTCCTGGAGGTCTGGTTGTACCCAGGTTTTTAAATAGGTCCCGTCGGGTATATGCAGGGAAACAAGAGAATCAATGGGGTCAAGCACTAAATTCATCCAGTGGCGTTCTCTGGAAGCCCAAGGGGAGTCGAGGGGTGTTCGACCGGCAAGGGGAGCTCTCCCTCGGACACATGATCAACGCCTGTCCCCTACCGGAAAGTGATGTCCTCTGGATGCCCCCCCATCCCCGAGGGGTGCTTATCCCGCGAGGGAGCCCTCCTCGGGTTAAGTGAGACCATCATGCCGATTCCCCTATGGAAGTGGGCACATCAGAGCACATGATCTGCTTTGCTCTCCCGACCAGTGCGTCTGTTGGGCTGAGCCTTGCGCCCAGGCAACTGGATCCAATGGCTCAGTCCCGCCGCAGCGTGCTTCGACGTGGGTCGTACAGCCATGCCACCAGGGTGGGCGTGTTTGTAAATGTACCAGTGGATTCTCGTCGGCCTGCCTACATCCATGAGTATGTCGACCCACCAGGCCTGTCCGACCAGGGGTTGACCCTGGACGGAGCACGGTCTGTGGTTTGGCCCTTGTCCTAGATGAAATCGGGCCTGCGGGGTTTTTCAGCCAGGTACCATCGGGTTACTGGGAGGGCGGCTTCGGTCTCAGGTGAGACCAATGGTGAAGCAGCACGGGCAATGGAGAGCATGCAAAACCCCGATGGGGGAAGCCATGCACGCTTAATGAAAAGCCACGAAAAAAAAAAAAAAATCTGCGGAAGGAGCGTGAAGAACAAGGAGGAGTGTAGTGACACTGCCCAAAGCTGCCCGGTGTTGCAGGGGTCTATTGGTGTGTTGCTTCCTTGTTGGTGAAGTGGAGTACCAGACCCGCCAGGGAAGTAGGCAAAACCATTCCCCTACGGTAAGTGAGGAGCCAGCCATTTGGCGGGTGTCCACGTGTCTCGGGTGCGGCGCTATCCCCCCACACGGGGTTAGGCCACGGCCTTAGGTGGACGTCTGCCGGCCAGCCCCGGCTGATCCAGAACTTCTGATGTGGAAGCGGTTTTGACAGATCCTCCCTGGTTCCTGTGGGTCAAGCCTCTGATGGGGGTGGGGGTTGTTGTAACCCATCCCAGAACTCTCTGGGGGAGACTCAGACGGCCAGTCTGTCTACTCCAGTTGTCCTATACTGGTGTCTGTGGTTTGGGAGGAAGGGAGTGCCCTGCTTTGTTGGCCTCCTCTTCAAACCTACCTGGGCCCAGTCACTCTTCTTGGTTATCCGCAGCGTAGGTTGAGCGAGGCTGGGGAAGAAGTCGAGCGAGGTCTTTCCCTTGTCCCCCACCAGCGGCCCACGAAAATCAAAGCAGCGTGAAGAGAGGGAACGCCGAAAGCACCTGGAGTCGGCCGTCCGCACCTCGGAGGGCAGTGGACGAGGGTACGGTGCGGGCATGACCGGATGGGACAGCTTTGCATCAAGGTGAGGGTCGGCGTCCGAAGGCCAGAGGGCGGTCTTGCGAGCACGTTTACACTGGCCGCGGAAGCTGTCCTAGGTAGCCCCTGTATGGCGTCTGGACCTGACGGCGCCAGCACTTACAACCCGCTGCTTCCTAGCCCCCGGAAGGGGAGGCGGATGTCACTCGTGGTTCATCCCAGACCACCGGGTGCAAACTACCTGGTTGATCCTGCCAGTAACATATGCTTGTCTCAAAGATTAAGCCATGCAGGTCTAAGTGCACCGGCCGGTACAGTGAAATGCGAATGGCTCATTAAATCAGTTATAGTTCCTTTGATAAGCTCCACACGTTACTGGGATAACTGTGGTAATTCTAGAGCTAATACATACAAGCGGCGCTGACCCTTGAAGGATGCGTGCATTTATCGAACCCAAAACGCCATCCGGGGGAGCTCGGGCCCCCGGCCGCTGGTGACTCTAGATAACCTCAGACCGTCCCGCGCGCCCTCCGCGGCGCGGCGTCTCATTCGAATGTCTGCCCTATCAACTTTCGATGGTACCATAGTCGGCTACCATGGTGACCACGGGTAGCAGAGGAATCAGGGTTCGATTCCGGAGAGGGCCTGAGAAACGGCTACCACATCCAGGAAGGCAGCAGGCGGCGCAGAGTACCCATTCCCGACACGGGAGGTAGTGACGAAAAATAACCGATACAGGTCTCTTTCGAGGCCCTGTAATCGGAATGAGTATCCCTAAACCCATGGTGAGGACTGATGGAGGGCAAGTCTGGTGCCAGCAGCTTGGTAATTCCAGCTCAATAAGTATATTACAAGATTGCTGCAGTTAAAAAGCTCGTAGTTGGATGTCGAGTGGGCTGGCGGTCCGCGCGGGCGTGCCTCGCCTGTCTCAGACCTGTCTCCCAGTGCCCCCGGATGCCCTGGCTGGGTGTCCGGACGGGGCTTGGAGCGTTACTTTGAAAATTAAATTGTTCAAAGCGGGGCCCGGCTTCTCGCCTGAAAATACCTGAGCTAGGAATAATGAATAGGACTCCGGTTCTATTTTGTGGGTTTACCTGAATTAGGGCCATGATTAAGAGGGACGACCGAGGGCATTCGTATTGCGCCGCTAGAGTGAAATTCTTGGTTAGCGCAAGGCAGACAGCCGAAAGCATTTGCCAAGAATGTTTCATTAATCAAGAACGAGGAAGTCGGAGGAGTTCGAAGACGATCAGATACCGTCGTAGTTCCGACCGTAAACTATACCGACCCGCGATCCGGCGGCGTTATTCCCATGACCCGCCGGGCAGCGTGAGGAAACCACGGTCTGTGGGTTCGGGGGGAGTATGGTTGCAAAGCTGAAACTTAAAGGAATTGACGGAAGGGCACCACCAGGAGTGGAGCCTGCGGCTTAATTTGACTCAACACGGAAACCTCACCCGGCCCGGACACGGAAAGGATTGACAGATTGATAGCTCTTTCTCGATTCTGTGGGTGGTGGTGCATGGCCGTTCTTAGTTGGTGGAAGCATTTGTCTGGTTAATTCCGATATGAAGCGAGACTCCAGCATCTGCTAAATAGATTCTGCGGCCCTCATGATCGGCGTCAAGCTTCTTAGAGGGACAAGTGGCGTTCAGCCACGCGAGATGGAGCAATAACAGGTCTGTGATGCCCTTA
>NW_027658806.1:0-27500 GCF_041902795.1 Electrophorus electricus
GGCATGACTGTGTTTGACCTCTTGGGCCTGGAAGTCTATTTCTAGGCTTATATAAAGGGTCAAACTTCTTGAAGTGTGCCCAGGCCCAGAGCTACTTTGCTGTGTATGACTGTGTGACCTCTTGGCCCTGGAATTCTGGTGGTAGTAGTAGTATGATTTAAAGGCACAAAGTGAATGAAGTGTGCCCAGGCCCAGAGCTACTTTGCTGGGCATGACTGTGTTTGACCTCTTGGGCCTGGAAGTCTGGTAGTAGTAGTATGATTTAAAGGCACAAAGTGATTGAAGTGTGCCCAGGCCCAGAGCTACTTTGCTGGGCATGAATGTGTTTGACCTCTTGGGCCTGGAAGTCTATTTCTAGGCTTATATAAAGGGTCAAACTTCTTGAAGTGTGCCCAGGCCCAGAGCTACTTTGCTGGGCATGACTGTGTTTGACCTCTTGGGTCTGGAAGTCTGGTAGTAGTAGTAGTATGATTTAAAGGCACAAAGTGATTGAAGTGTGCCCAGGCACAGAGCTACTTTGCTGGGCATGAATGTGTTTGACCTCTTGGGCCTGGAAGTCTGGTAGTAGTAGTATGATTTAAAGGCACAAAGTGATTGAAGTGTGCCCAGGCCCAGAGCTACTTTGCTGGGCATGAATGTGTTTGACCTCTTGGGCCTGGAAGTCTGGTGGTAGTAGTAGTATGATTTAAAGGTACAAAGTGAATGAAGTGTGCCCAGGCCCAGAGCTACTTTGCTGTGAATGACTGTGTTTGAACTCTTGGGCCTGGAAGTCTATTTCTAGGCTTATATAAAGGGTCAAACATCTTGAATTGTGCCCAGGCCCAGAGCTACTTTGCTGTGCATGACTGTGGTTGACCTCTTGGCCCTGGAAGTCTGGTGGTAGTAGTAGTATGATTTAAAGGCACAAAGTGAATGAAGTGTGCCCAGGCCCAGAGCTACTTTGCTGGGCATGACTGTGTTTGACGTCTTGGGCCTGGAAGTCTGGTAGTAGTAGTATGATTTAAAGGCACAAAGTGATTGAAGTGTGCCCAGGCCCAGAGCTACTTTGCTGGGCATGACTATGTTTGACCTCTTGGGCCTGGAAGTCTGGTAGTAGTAGTATGATTTAAAGGCACAAAGTGATTGAAGTGTGCCCAGGCCCAGAGCTACTTTGCTGGGCATGAATGTGTTTGACCTCTTGGGCCTGGAAGTCTGGTGGTAGTAGTAGTATGATTTAAAGGTACAAAGTGAATGAAGTGTGCCCAGGCCCAGAGCTACTTTGCTGTGCATGACTGTGTTTGAACTCTTGGGCCTGGAAGTCTATTTCTAGGCTTATATAAAGGGTCAAACATCTTGAAGTGTGCCCAGGCCCAGAGCTACTTTGCTGTGCATGACTGTGGTTGACCTCTTGGCCCTGGAAGTCTGGTGGTGGTAGTAGTAGTATGATTTAAAGGCACAAAGTGAATGAAGTGTGCCCAGGCCCAGAGCTACTTTGCTGGGCATGACTGTGTTTGACCTCTTGGGCCTGGAAGTCTGGTAGTAGTAGTATGATTTAAAGGCACAAAGTGATTGAAGTGTGCCCAGGCCCAGAGCTACTTTGCTGGGCATGAATGTGTTTGACCTCTTGGCCCTGGAAGTCTGGTGGTAGTAGTAGTATGATTTAAAGGCACAAAGTGATTGCAGTGTGCCCAGGCCCAGAGCTACTTTGCTGGGCATGACTGTGTTTGACCTCTTGGGCCTGGAAGTCTGGTAGTAGTAGTAGTAGTAGTAGTAGTAGTATGATTTAAAGGTACAAAGTGAATGAAGTGTGCCCAGGCCCAGAGCTACTTTGCTGGGCATGACTGTGTTTGACCTCTTGGGCCTGGAAGTCTATTTCTAGGCTTATATAAAGGGTCAAACTTCTTGAAGTGTGCCCAGGCCCAGAGCTACTTTGCTGTGTATGACTGTGTGACCTCTTGGCCCTGGAATTCTGGTGGTAGTAGTAGTATGATTTAAAGGCACAAAGTGAATGAAGTGTGCCCAGGCCCAGAGCTACTTTGCTGGGCATGACTGTGTTTGACCTCTTGGGCCTGGAAGTCTGGTAGTAGTAGTAGTAGTAGTAGTAGTAGTAGTAGTAGTAGTATGATTTAAAGGTACAAAGTGAATGAAGTGTGCCCAGGCCCAGAGCTACTTTGCTGGGCATGACTGTGTTTGACCTCTTGGGCCTGGAAGTCTATTTCTAGGCTTATATAAAGGGTCAAACATCTTGAAGTGTGCCCAGGCCCAGAGCTACTTTGCTGGGCATGAATGTGTTTGAACTCTTGGGCCTGGAAGTCTGGTAGTAGTAGTATGATTTAAAGGCACAAAGTGATTGAAGTGTGCCCAGGCCCAGAGCTACTTTGCTGGGCATGACTGTGTTTGACCTCTTGGGCCTGGAAGTCTGGTGGTAGTAGTAGTATGATTTAAAGGCACAAAGTGATTGAAGTGTGCCCAGGCCCAGAGCTACTTTGCTGGGCATGACTGTGTTTGACCTCTTGGGCCTGGAAGTCTGGTGGTAGTAGTAGTATGATTTAAAGGCACAAAGTGATTGAAGTGTGCCCAGGCCCAGAGCTACTTTGCTGGGCATGAATGTGTTTGAACTCTTGGGCCTGGAAGTCTGGTAGTAGTAGTAGTAGTAGTAGTAGTAGTAGTAGTAGTAGTATGATTTAAAGGTACAAAGTGAATGAAGTGTGCCCAGGCCCAGAGCTACTTTGCTGGGCATGACTGTGTTTGACGTCTTGGGCCTGGAAGTCTGGTAGTAGTAGTATGATTTAAAGGTACAAAGTGAATGAAGTGTGCCCAGGCCCAGAGCTACTTTGCTGGGCATGACTGTGTTTGACCTCTTGGCTCTGGAAGTCTATTTCTAGGCTTATATAAAGGGTCAAACTTCTTGAAGTGTGCCCAGGCCCAGAGCTACTTTGCTGGGCATGACTGTGTTTGACCTCTGGGGCCTGGAAGTCTGGTAGTAGTAGTATGATTTAAAGGCACAAAGTGATTGAAGTGTGCCCAGGCCCAGAGCTACTTTGCTGGGCATGAATGTGTTTGAACTCTTGGGCCTGGAAGTCTGGTAGTAGTAGTATGATTTAAAGGCACAAAGTGAATGAAGTGTGCCCAGGCCCAGAGCTACTTTGCTGGGCATGACTGTGTTTGACCTCTTGGCTCTGGAAGTCTATTTCTAGGCTTATATACAGGGTCAAACATCTTGAAGTGTGCCCAGGCCCAGAGCTACTTTGCTGGGCATGAATGTGTTTGAACTCTTGGGCCTGGAAGTCTGGTAGTAGTAGTATGATTTAAAGGCACAAAGTGATTGAAGTGTGCCCAGGCCCAGAGCTACTTTGCTGGGCATGACTGTGTTTGACCTCTTGGGCCTGGAAGTCTGGTAGTAGTAGTATGATTTAAAGGCACAAAGTGATTGAAGTGTGCCCAGGCCCAGAGCTACTTTGCTGGGCATGAATGTGTTTGACCTCTTGGGCCTGGAAGTCTGGTGGTAGTAGTAGTATGATTTAAAGGCACAAAGTGAATGAAGTGTGCCCAGGCCCAGAGCTACTTTGCTGTGCATGACTGTGGTTGACCTCTTGGCCCTGGAAGTCTGGTGGTAGTAGTAGTATGATTTAAAGGCACAAAGTGAATGAAGTGTGCCCAGGCCCAGAGCTACTTTGCTGGGCATGAATGTGTTTGAACTCTTGGGCCTGGAAGTCTGGTAGTAGTAGTATGATTTAAAGGCACAAAGTGATTGAAGTGTGCCCAGGCCCAGAGCTACTTTGCTGGGCATGACTGTGTTTGACCTCTTGGGCCTGGAAGTCTGGTGGTAGTAGTAGTATGATTTAAAGGCACAAAGTGATTGAAGTGTGCCCAGGCCCAGAGCTACTTTGCTGGGCATGAATGTGTTTGAACTCTTGGGCCTGGAAGTCTATTTCTAGGCTTATATAAAGGGTCAAACTTCTTGAAGTGTGCCCAGGCCCAGAGCTACTTTGCTGGGCATGACTGTGTTTGACCTCTTGGGCCTGGAAGTCTGGTAGTAGTAGTAGTAGTAGTAGTAGTAGTAGTAGTAGTAGTAGTAGTAGTATGATTTAAAGGTACAAAGTGAATGAAGTGTGCCCAGGCCCACAGCTACTTTGCTGGGCATGACTGTGTTTGACCTCTTGGGCCTGAAAGTCTATTTCTAGGCTTATATAAAGGGTCAAACTTCTTGAAGTGTGCCCAGGCCCAGAGCTACTTTGCTGGGCATGACTGTGTTTGACCTCTGGGGCCTGGAAGTCTGGTAGTAGTAGTATGATTTAAAGACACAAAGTGATTGAAGTGTGCCCAGGCCCAGAGCTACTTTGCTGGGCATGAATGTGTTTGAACTCTTGGGCCTGGAAGTCTGGTAGTAGTAGTATGATTTAAAGGTACAAAGTGAATGAAGTGTGCCCAGGCCCAGAGCTACTTTGCTGTGCATGACTGTGTTTGACCTCTTGGCTCTGGAAGTCTATTTCTAGGCTTATATAAAGGGTCAAACTTCTTGAAGTGTGCCCAGGCCCAGAGCTACTTTGCTGGGCATGACTGTGTTTGACCTCTGGGGCCTGGAAGTCTGGTAGTAGTAGTATGATTTAAAGGCACAAAGTGATTGAAGTGTGCCCAGGCCCAGAGCTACTTTGCTGGGTATGATTCTGTGACCTCTTGGGTCTGGAAATGTGGTACTTTGAATGATTAAAAGAGTGAAACGGTCTGAAGTGTGCGCAGGTGTAAAGCAACCTTGCTAGGCATGAAGGTGTGACCTCCAGGGCCTGGAAGTCTGGTGGTAGTAGTAGTATGATTTAAAGGCACAAAGTGATTGAAGTGTGCCCAGGCCCAGAGCTACTTTGCTGGGCATGAATGTGTTTGACCTCTTGGGCCTGGAAGTCTGGTGGTAGTAGTAGTATGATTTAAAGGTACAAAGTGAATGAAGTGTGCCCAGGCCCAGAGCTACTTTGCTGTGCATGACTGTGTTTGAACTCTTGGGCCTGGAAGTCTATTTCTAGGCTTATATAAAGGGTCAAACATCTTGAAGTGTGCCCAGGCCCAGAGCTACTTTGCTGTGCATGACTGTGGTTGACCTCTTGGCCCTGGAAGTCTGGTGGTAGTAGTAGTATGATTTAAAGGCACAAAGTGAATGAAGTGTGCCCAGGCCCAGAGCTACTTTGCTGGGCATGAATGTGTTTGAACTCTTGGGCCTGGAAGTCTGGTAGTAGTAGTAGTAGTAGTAGTAGTAGTAGTAGTAGTAGTATGATTTAAAGGCACAAAGTGCTTGAAGTGTGCCCAGGCCCAGAGCTACTTTGCTGTGCATGACTGTGTTTGACCTCTTGGCTCTGGAAGTCTATTTCTAGGCTTATATAAAGGGTCAAACTTCTTGAAGTGTGCCCAGGCCCAGAGCTACTTTGCTGTGTATGACTGTGTGACCTCTTGGCCCTGGAATTCTGGTGGTAGTAGTAGTATGATTTAAAGGCACAAAGTGAATGAAGTGTGCCCAGGCCCAGAGCTACTTTGCTGGGCATGACTGTGTTTGACCTCTTGGGCCTGGAAGTCTGGTAGTAGTAGTATGATTTAAAGGCACAAAGTGATTGAAGTGTGCCCAGGCCCAGAGCTACTTTGCTGGGCATGAATGTGTTTGAACTCTTGGGCCTGGAAGTCTATTTCTAGGCTTATATAAAGGGACAAACTTCTTGAAGTGTGCCCAGGCCCAGAGCTACTTTGCTGTGTATGACTGTGTGACCTCTTGGCCCTGGAATTCTGGTGGTAGTAGTAGTAGTAGTAGTATGATTTAAAGGTACAAAGTGAATGAAGTGTGCCCAGGCCCAGAGCTACTTTGCTGGGCATGACTGTGTTTGACCTCTTGGGCCTGGAAGTCTGGTAGTAGTAGTAGTAGTAGTATGATTTAAAGGCACAAAGTGATTGAAGTGTGCCCAGGCCCAGAGCTACTTTGCTGGGCATGAATGTGTTTGAACTCTTGGGCCTGGAAGTCTGGTAGTAGTAGTATGATTTAAAGGTACAAAGTGAATGAAGTGTGCCCAGGCCCAGAGCTACTTTGCTGTGCATGACTGTGTTTGAACTCTTGGGCCTGGAAGTCTATTTCTAGGCTTATATAAAGGGTCAAACATCTTGAAGTGTGCCCAGGCCCAGAGCTACTTTGCTGTGCATGACTGTGGTTGACCTCTTGGCCCTGGAAGTCTGGTGGTAGTAGTAGTATGATTTAAAGGCACAAAGTGAATGAAGTGTGCCCAGGCCCAGAGCTACTTTGCTGGGCATGAATGTGTTTGAACTCTTGGGCCTGGAAGTCTGGTAGTAGTAGTATGATTTAAAGGCACAAAGTGAATGAAGTGTGCCCAGGCCCAGAGCTACTTTGCTGTGCATGACTGTGTTTGACCTCTTGGCTCTGGAAGTCTATTTCTAGGCTTATATAAAGGGTCAAACTTCTTGAAGTGTGCCCAGGCCCAGAGCTACTTTGCTGTGTATGACTGTGTGACCTCTTGGCCCTGGAATTCTGGTGGTAGTAGTAGTAGTATGATTTAAAGGCACAAAGTGAATGAAGTGTGCCCAGGCCCAGAGCTACTTTGCTGGGCATGACTGTGTTTGACCTCTTGGGCCTGGAAGTCTGGTAGTAGTAGTATGATTTAAAGGCACAAAGTGATTGAAGTGTGCCCAGGCCCAGAGCTACTTTGCTGGGCATGAATGTGTTTGAACTCTTGGGCCTGGAAGTCTATTTCTAGGCTTATATAAAGGGACAAACTTCTTGAAGTGTGCCCAGGCCCAGAGCTACTTTGCTGTGTATGACTGTGTGACCTCTTGGCCCTGGAATTCTGGTGGTAGTAGTAGTAGTAGTAGTATGATTTAAAGGTACAAAGTGAATGAAGTGTGCCCAGGCCCAGAGCTACTTTGCTGGGCATGACTGTGTTTGACCTCTTGGGCCTGGAAGTCTGGTAGTAGTAGTAGTAGTAGTAGTAGTAGTAGTAGTAGTAGTATGATTTAAAGGTACAAAGTGAATGAAGTGTGCCCAGGCCCAGAGCTACTTTGCTGGGCATGACTGTGTTTGACCTCTTGGGCCTGGAAGTCTATTTCTAGGCTTATATAAAGGGTCAAACTTCTTGAAGTGTGCCCAGGCCCAGAGCTACTTTGCTGTGTATGACTGTGTGACCTCTTGGCCCTGGAATTCTGGTGGTAGTAGTAGTATGATTTAAAGGCACAAAGTGAATGAAGTGTGCCCAGGCCCAGAGCTACTTTGCTGGGCATGACTGTGTTTGACCTCTTGGGCCTGGAAGTCTGGTAGTAGTAGTATGATTTAAAGGCACAAAGTGATTGAAGTGTGCCCAGGCCCAGAGCTACTTTGCTGGGCATGAATGTGTTTGACCTCTTGGGCCTGGAAGTCTATTTCTAGGCTTATATAAAGGGTCAAACTTCTTGAAGTGTGCCCAGGCCCAGAGCTACTTTGCTGGGCATGACTGTGTTTGACCTCTTGGGTCTGGAAGTCTGGTAGTAGTAGTAGTATGATTTAAAGGCACAAAGTGATTGAAGTGTGCCCAGGCCCAGAGCTACTTTGCTGGGCATGAATGTGTTTGACCTCTTGGGCCTGGAAGTCTGGTAGTAGTAGTATGATTTAAAGGCACAAAGTGATTGAAGTGTGCCCAGGCCCAGAGCTACTTTGCTGGGTATGATTCTGTGACCTCTTGGGTCTGGAAATGTGGTACTTTGAATGATTAAAAGAGTGAAACGGTCTGAAGTGTGCGCAGGTGTAAAGCAACCTTGCTAGGCATGAAGGTGTGACCTCCAGGGCCTGGAAGTCTGGTGGTAGTAGTAGTATGATTTAAAGGCACAAAGTGATTGAAGTGTGCCCAGGCCCAGAGCTACTTTGCTGGGCATGAATGTGTTTGACCTCTTGGGCCTGGAAGTCTGGTGGTAGTAGTAGTATGATTTAAAGGTACAAAGTGAATGAAGTGTGCCCAGGCCCAGAGCTACTTTGCTGTGCATGACTGTGTTTGAACTCTTGGGCCTGGAAGTCTATTTCTAGGCTTATATAAAGGGTCAAACATCTTGAAGTGTGCCCAGGCCCAGAGCTACTTTGCTGTGCATGACTGTGGTTGACCTCTTGGCCCTGGAAGTCTGGTGGTAGTAGTAGTATGATTTAAAGGCACAAAGTGAATGAAGTGTGCCCAGGCCCAGAGCTACTTTGCTGGGCATGAATGTGTTTGAACTCTTGGGCCTGGAAGTCTGGTAGTAGTAGTAGTAGTAGTAGTAGTAGTAGTAGTAGTAGTATGATTTAAAGGCACAAAGTGCTTGAAGTGTGCCCAGGCCCAGAGCTACTTTGCTGTGCATGACTGTGTTTGACCTCTTGGCTCTGGAAGTCTATTTCTAGGCTTATATAAAGGGTCAAACTTCTTGAAGTGTGCCCAGGCCCAGAGCTACTTTGCTGTGTATGACTGTGTGACCTCTTGGCCCTGGAATTCTGGTGGTAGTAGTAGTATGATTTAAAGGCACAAAGTGAATGAAGTGTGCCCAGGCCCAGAGCTACTTTGCTGGGCATGACTGTGTTTGACCTCTTGGGCCTGGAAGTCTGGTAGTAGTAGTATGATTTAAAGGCACAAAGTGATTGAAGTGTGCCCAGGCCCAGAGCTACTTTGCTGGGCATGAATGTGTTTGAACTCTTGGGCCTGGAAGTCTATTTCTAGGCTTATATAAAGGGACAAACTTCTTGAAGTGTGCCCAGGCCCAGAGCTACTTTGCTGTGTATGACTGTGTGACCTCTTGGCCCTGGAATTCTGGTGGTAGTAGTAGTAGTAGTAGTATGATTTAAAGGTACAAAGTGAATGAAGTGTGCCCAGGCCCAGAGCTACTTTGCTGGGCATGACTGTGTTTGACCTCTTGGGCCTGGAAGTCTGGTAGTAGTAGTAGTAGTAGTATGATTTAAAGGCACAAAGTGATTGAAGTGTGCCCAGGCCCAGAGCTACTTTGCTGGGCATGAATGTGTTTGAACTCTTGGGCCTGGAAGTCTGGTAGTAGTAGTATGATTTAAAGGTACAAAGTGAATGAAGTGAGCCCAGGCCCAGAGCTACTTTGCTGTGCATGACTGTGTTTGACCTCTTGGGCCTGGAAGTCTATTTCTAGGCTTATATAAATGGTCAAACTTCTTGAAGTGTGCCCAGGCCCAGAGCTACTTTGCTGTGCATGACTGTGTTTGACCTCTTGGGCCTGGAAGTCTATTTCTAGGCTTATATAAATGGTCAAACTTCTTGAAGTGTGCCCAGGCCCAGAGCTACTTTGCTGTGCATGACTGTGTGACCTCTTGGCCCTGGAAGTCTGGTGGTAGTAGTAGTATGATTTAAAGGCACAAAGTGATTGCAGTGTGCCCAGGCCCAGAGCTACTTTGCTGGGCATGACTGTGTTTGACCTCTTGGGCCTGGAAGTCTGGTAGTAGTAGTAGTAGTAGTAGTAGTAGTATGATTTAAAGGTACAAAGTGAATGAAGTGTGCCCAGGCCCAGAGCTACTTTGCTGGGCATGACTGTGTTTGACCTCTTGGGCCTGGAAGTCTATTTCTAGGCTTATATAAAGGGTCAAACTTCTTGAAGTGTGCCCAGGCCCAGAGCTACTTTGCTGTGTATGACTGTGTGACCTCTTGGCCCTGGAATTCTGGTGGTAGTAGTAGTATGATTTAAAGGCACAAAGTGAATGAAGTGTGCCCAGGCCCAGAGCTACTTTGCTGGGCATGACTGTGTTTGACCTCTTGGGCCTGGAAGTCTGGTAGTAGTAGTAGTAGTAGTAGTAGTAGTAGTAGTAGTAGTATGATTTAAAGGTACAAAGTGAATGAAGTGTGCCCAGGCCCAGAGCTACTTTGCTGGGCATGACTGTGTTTGACCTCTTGGGCCTGGAAGTCTATTTCTAGGCTTATATAAAGGGTCAAACATCTTGAAGTGTGCCCAGGCCCAGAGCTACTTTGCTGGGCATGAATGTGTTTGAACTCTTGGGCCTGGAAGTCTGGTAGTAGTAGTATGATTTAAAGGCACAAAGTGATTGAAGTGTGCCCAGGCCCAGAGCTACTTTGCTGGGCATGACTGTGTTTGACCTCTTGGGCCTGGAAGTCTGGTGGTAGTAGTAGTATGATTTAAAGGCACAAAGTGATTGAAGTGTGCCCAGGCCCAGAGCTACTTTGCTGGGCATGACTGTGTTTGACCTCTTGGGCCTGGAAGTCTGGTGGTAGTAGTAGTATGATTTAAAGGCACAAAGTGATTGAAGTGTGCCCAGGCCCAGAGCTACTTTGCTGGGCATGAATGTGTTTGAACTCTTGGGCCTGGAAGTCTGGTAGTAGTAGTAGTAGTAGTAGTAGTAGTAGTAGTAGTAGTATGATTTAAAGGCACAAAGTGAATGAAGTGTGCCCAGGCCCAGAGCTACTTTGCTGGGCATGACTGTGTTTGACCTCTTGGGCCTGGAAGTCTGGTGGTAGTAGTAGTATGATTTAAAGGCACAAAGTGATTGAAGTGTGCCCAGGCCCAGAGCTACTTTGCTGGGCATGAATGTGTTTGAACTCTTGGGCCTGGAAGTCTATTTCTAGGCTTATATAAAGGGTCAAACATCTTGAAGTGTGCCCAGGCCCAGAGCTACTTTGCTGTGCATGACTGTGGTTGACCTCTTGGCCTTGGAAGTCTGGTGGTAGTAGTAGTATGATTTAAAGGCACAAAGTGAATGAAGTGTGCCCAGGCCCAGAGCTACTTTGCTGGGCATGAATGTGTTTGAACTCTTGGGCCTGGAAGTCTGGTAGTAGTAGTATGATTTAAAGGCACAAAGTGATTGAAGTGTGCCCAGGCCCAGAGCTACTTTGCTGGGCATGACTGTGTTTGACCTCTTGGGCCTGGAAGTCTGGTGGTAGTAGTAGTATGATTTAAAGGCACAAAGTGATTGAAGTGTGCCCAGGCCCAGAGCTACTTTGCTGGGCATGAATGTGTTTGAACTCTTGGGCCTGGAAGTCTATTTCTAGGCTTATATAAAGGGTCAAACTTCTTGAAGTGTGCCCAGGCCCAGAGCTACTTTGCTGGGCATGACTGTGTTTGACCTCTTGGGCCTGGAAGTCTGGTAGTAGTAGTAGTAGTAGTAGTAGTAGTAGTAGTAGTAGTAGTAGTAGTAGTATGATTTAAAGGTACAAAGTGAATGAAGTGTGCCCAGGCCCACAGCTACTTTGCTGGGCATGACTGTGTTTGACCTCTTGGGCCTGAAAGTCTATTTCTAGGCTTATATAAAGGGTCAAACTTCTTGAAGTGTGCCCAGGCCCAGAGCTACTTTGCTGGGCATGACTGTGTTTGACCTCTGGGGCCTGGAAGTCTGGTAGTAGTAGTATGATTTAAAGACACAAAGTGATTGAAGTGTGCCCAGGCCCAGAGCTACTTTGCTGGGCATGAATGTGTTTGAACTCTTGGGCCTGGAAGTCTGGTAGTAGTAGTATGATTTAAAGGTACAAAGTGAATGAAGTGTGCCCAGGCCCAGAGCTACTTTGCTGTGCATGACTGTGTTTGACCTCTTGGCTCTGGAAGTCTATTTCTAGGCTTATATAAAGGGTCAAACTTCTTGAAGTGTGCCCAGGCCCAGAGCTACTTTGCTGGGCATGACTGTGTTTGACCTCTGGGGCCTGGAAGTCTGGTAGTAGTAGTATGATTTAAAGGCACAAAGTGATTGAAGTGTGCCCAGGCCCAGAGCTACTTTGCTGGGTATGATTCTGTGACCTCTTGGGTCTGGAAATGTGGTACTTTGAATGATTAAAAGAGTGAAACGGTCTGAAGTGTGCGCAGGTGTAAAGCAACCTTGCTAGGCATGAAGGTGTGACCTCCAGGGCCTGGAAGTCTGGTGGTAGTAGTAGTATGATTTAAAGGCACAAAGTGATTGAAGTGTGCCCAGGCCCAGAGCTACTTTGCTGGGCATGAATGTGTTTGACCTCTTGGGCCTGGAAGTCTGGTGGTAGTAGTAGTATGATTTAAAGGTACAAAGTGAATGAAGTGTGCCCAGGCCCAGAGCTACTTTGCTGTGCATGACTGTGTTTGAACTCTTGGGCCTGGAAGTCTATTTCTAGGCTTATATAAAGGGTCAAACATCTTGAAGTGTGCCCAGGCCCAGAGCTACTTTGCTGTGCATGACTGTGGTTGACCTCTTGGCCCTGGAAGTCTGGTGGTAGTAGTAGTATGATTTAAAGGCACAAAGTGAATGAAGTGTGCCCAGGCCCAGAGCTACTTTGCTGGGCATGACTGTGTTTGACCTCTTGGGCCTGGAAGTCTGGTAGTAGTAGTATGATTTAAAGGCACAAAGTGATTGAAGTGTGCCCAGGCCCAGAGCTACTTTGCTGGGCATGAATGTGTTTGAACTCTTGGGCCTGGAAGTCTGGTAGTAGTAGTATGATTTAAAGGTACAAAGTGAATGAAGTGAGCCCAGGCCCAGAGCTACTTTGCTGTGCATGACTGTGTTTGACCTCTTGGGCCTGGAAGTCTATTTCTAGGCTTATATAAATGGTCAAACTTCTTGAAGTGTGCCCAGGCCCAGAGCTACTTTGCTGTGCATGACTGTGTGACCTCTTGGCCCTGGAAGTCTGGTGGTAGTAGTAGTATGATTTAAAGGCACAAAGTGATTGCAGTGTGCCCAGGCCCAGAGCTACTTTGCTGGGCATGACTGTGTTTGACCTCTTGGGCCTGGAAGTCTGGTAGTAGTAGTAGTAGTAGTAGTAGTAGTATGATTTAAAGGTACAAAGTGAATGAAGTGTGCCCAGGCCCAGAGCTACTTTGCTGGGCATGACTGTGTTTGACCTCTTGGGCCTGGAAGTCTATTTCTAGGCTTATATAAAGGGTCAAACTTCTTGAAGTGTGCCCAGGCCCAGAGCTACTTTGCTGTGTATGACTGTGTGACCTCTTGGCCCTGGAATTCTGGTGGTAGTAGTAGTATGATTTAAAGGCACAAAGTGAATGAAGTGTGCCCAGGCCCAGAGCTACTTTGCTGGGCATGACTGTGTTTGACCTCTTGGGCCTGGAAGTCTGGTAGTAGTAGTAGTAGTAGTAGTAGTAGTAGTAGTAGTAGTATGATTTAAAGGTACAAAGTGAATGAAGTGTGCCCAGGCCCAGAGCTACTTTGCTGGGCATGACTGTGTTTGACCTCTTGGGCCTGGAAGTCTATTTCTAGGCTTATATAAAGGGTCAAACATCTTGAAGTGTGCCCAGGCCCAGAGCTACTTTGCTGGGCATGAATGTGTTTGAACTCTTGGGCCTGGAAGTCTGGTAGTAGTAGTATGATTTAAAGGCACAAAGTGATTGAAGTGTGCCCAGGCCCAGAGCTACTTTGCTGGGCATGACTGTGTTTGACCTCTTGGGCCTGGAAGTCTGGTGGTAGTAGTAGTATGATTTAAAGGCACAAAGTGATTGAAGTGTGCCCAGGCCCAGAGCTACTTTGCTGGGCATGACTGTGTTTGACCTCTTGGGCCTGGAAGTCTGGTGGTAGTAGTAGTATGATTTAAAGGCACAAAGTGATTGAAGTGTGCCCAGGCCCAGAGCTACTTTGCTGGGCATGAATGTGTTTGAACTCTTGGGCCTGGAAGTCTGGTAGTAGTAGTAGTAGTAGTAGTAGTAGTAGTAGTAGTAGTATGATTTAAAGGTACAAAGTGAATGAAGTGTGCCCAGGCCCAGAGCTACTTTGCTGGGCATGACTGTGTTTGACGTCTTGGGCCTGGAAGTCTGGTAGTAGTAGTATGATTTAAAGGTACAAAGTGAATGAAGTGTGCCCAGGCCCAGAGCTACTTTGCTGGGCATGACTGTGTTTGACCTCTTGGCTCTGGAAGTCTATTTCTAGGCTTATATAAAGGGTCAAACTTCTTGAAGTGTGCCCAGGCCCAGAGCTACTTTGCTGGGCATGACTGTGTTTGACCTCTGGGGCCTGGAAGTCTGGTAGTAGTAGTATGATTTAAAGGCACAAAGTGATTGAAGTGTGCCCAGGCCCAGAGCTACTTTGCTGGGCATGAATGTGTTTGAACTCTTGGGCCTGGAAGTCTGGTAGTAGTAGTATGATTTAAAGGCACAAAGTGAATGAAGTGTGCCCAGGCCCAGAGCTACTTTGCTGGGCATGACTGTGTTTGACCTCTTGGCTCTGGAAGTCTATTTCTAGGCTTATATACAGGGTCAAACATCTTGAAGTGTGCCCAGGCCCAGAGCTACTTTGCTGGGCATGAATGTGTTTGAACTCTTGGGCCTGGAAGTCTGGTAGTAGTAGTATGATTTAAAGGCACAAAGTGATTGAAGTGTGCCCAGGCCCAGAGCTACTTTGCTGGGCATGACTGTGTTTGACCTCTTGGGCCTGGAAGTCTGGTAGTAGTAGTATGATTTAAAGGCACAAAGTGATTGAAGTGTGCCCAGGCCCAGAGCTACTTTGCTGGGCATGAATGTGTTTGACCTCTTGGGCCTGGAAGTCTGGTGGTAGTAGTAGTATGATTTAAAGGCACAAAGTGAATGAAGTGTGCCCAGGCCCAGAGCTACTTTGCTGTGCATGACTGTGTTTGACCTCTTGGCTCTGGAAGTCTATTTCTAGGCTTATATAAAGGGTCAAACTTCTTGAAGTGTGCCCAGGCCCAGAGCTACTTTGCTGGGCATGACTGTGTTTGACCTCTTGGGCCTGGAAGTCTGGTGGTAGTAGTAGTATGATTTAAAGGCACAAAGTGATTGAAGTGTGCCCAGGCCCAGAGCTACTTTGCTGGGCATGAATGTGTTTGAACTCTTGGGCCTGGAAGTCTATTTCTAGGCTTATATAAAGGGTCAAACATCTTGAAGTGTGCCCAGGCCCAGAGCTACTTTGCTGTGCATGACTGTGGTTAACCTCTTGGCCCTGGAAGTCTGGTGGTAGTAGTAGTATGATTTAAAGGCACAAAGTGAATGAAGTGTGCCCAGGCCCAGAGCTACTTTGCTGGGCATGAATGTGTTTGAACTCTTGGGCCTGGAAGTCTGGTAGTAGTAGTATGATTTAAAGGCACAAAGTGATTGAAGTGTGCCCAGGCCCAGAGCTACTTTGCTGGGCATGACTGTGTTTGACCTCTTGGGCCTGGAAGTCTGGTGGTAGTAGTAGTATGATTTAAAGGCACAAAGTGATTGAAGTGTGCCCAGGCCCAGAGCTACTTTGCTGGGCATGAATGTGTTTGAACTCTTGGGCCTGGAAGTCTATTTCTAGGCTTATATAAAGGGTCAAACTTCTTGAAGTGTGCCCAGGCCCAGAGCTACTTTGCTGGGCATGACTGTGTTTGACCTCTTGGGCCTGGAAGTCTGGTAGTAGTAGTAGTAGTAGTAGTAGTAGTAGTAGTAGTAGTAGTAGTAGTAGTATGATTTAAAGGTACAAAGTGAATGAAGTGTGCCCAGGCCCACAGCTACTTTGCTGGGCATGACTGTGTTTGACCTCTTGGGCCTGAAAGTCTATTTCTAGGCTTATATAAAGGGTCAAACTTCTTGAAGTGTGCCCAGGCCCAGATCTACTTTGCTGGGCATGACTGTGTTTGACCTCTTGGGCCTGGAAGTCTGGTAGTAGTAGTAGTAGTAGTAGTAGTAGTAGTAGTATGATTTAAAGGTACAAAGTGAATGAAGTGTGCCCAGGCCCAGAGCTACTTTGCTGGGCATGACTGTGTTTGACCTCTTGGGCCTGGAAGTCTATTTCTAGGCTTATATAAAGGGTCAAACTTCTTGAAGTGTGCCCAGGCCCAGAGCTACTTTGCTGTGTATGACTGTGTGACCTCTTGGCCCTGGAATTCTGGTGGTAGTAGTAGTATGATTTAAAGGCACAAAGTGAATGAAGTGTGCCCAGGCCCAGAGCTACTTTGCTGGGCATGACTGTGTTTGACCTCTTGGGCCTGGAAGTCTGGTAGTAGTAGTAGTAGTAGTAGTAGTAGTAGTAGTAGTAGTAGTATGATTTAAAGGTACAAAGTGAATGAAGTGTGCCCAGGCCCAGAGCTACTTTGCTGGGCATGACTGTGTTTGACCTCTTGGGCCTGGAAGTCTATTTCTAGGCTTATATAAAGGGTCAAACATCTTGAAGTGTGCCCAGGCCCAGAGCTACTTTGCTGGGCATGAATGTGTTTGAACTCTTGGGCCTGGAAGTCTGGTAGTAGTAGTATGATTTAAAGGCACAAAGTGATTGAAGTGTGCCCAGGCCCAGAGCTACTTTGCTGGGCATGACTGTGTTTGACCTCTTGGGCCTGGAAGTCTGGTGGTAGTAGTAGTATGATTTAAAGGTACAAAGTGAATGAAGTGTGCCCAGGCCCAGAGCTACTTTGCTGGGCATGACTGTGTTTGACCTCTTGGGCCTGGAAGTCTATTTCTAGGCTTATATAAAGGGTCAAACTTCTTGAAGTGTGCCCAGGCCCAGAGCTACTTTGCTGTGTATGACTGTGTGACCTCTTGGCCCTGGAATTCTGGTGGTAGTAGTAGTATGATTTAAAGGCACAAAGTGAATGAAGTGTGCCCAGGCCCAGAGCTACTTTGCTGGGCATGACTGTGTTTGACCTCTTGGGCCTGGAAGTCTGGTAGTAGTAGTAGTAGTAGTAGTAGTAGTAGTAGTAGTAGTAGTATGATTTAAAGGTACAAAGTGAATGAAGTGTGCCCAGGCCCAGAGCTACTTTGCTGGGCATGACTGTGTTTGACCTCTTGGGCCTGGAAGTCTATTTCTAGGCTTATATAAAGGGTCAAACATCTTGAAGTGTGCCCAGGCCCAGAGCTACTTTGCTGGGCATGAATGTGTTTGAACTCTTGGGCCTGGAAGTCTGGTAGTAGTAGTATGATTTAAAGGCACAAAGTGATTGAAGTGTGCCCAGGCCCAGAGCTACTTTGCTGGGCATGACTGTGTTTGACCTCTTGGGCCTGGAAGTCTGGTGGTAGTAGTAGTATGATTTAAAGGCACAAAGTGATTGAAGTGTGCCCAGGCCCAGAGCTACTTTGCTGGGCATGAATGTGTTTGAACTCTTGGGCCTGGAAGTCTATTTCTAGGCTTATATAAAGGGTCAAACATCTTGAAGTGTGCCCAGGCCCAGAGCTACTTTGCTGTGCATGACTGTGGTTGACCTCTTGGCCCTGGAAGTCTGGTGGTAGTAGTAGTATGATTTAAAGGCACAAAGTGAATGAAGTGTGCCCAGGCCCAGAGCTACTTTGCTGGGCATGAATGTGTTTGAACTCTTGGGCCTGGAAGTCTGGTAGTAGTAGTATGATTTAAAGGCACAAAGTGATTGAAGTGTGCCCAGGCCCAGAGCTACTTTGCTGGGCATGACTGTGTTTGACCTCTTGGGCCTGGAAGTCTGGTGGTAGTAGTAGTATGATTTAAAGGCACAAAGTGATTGAAGTGTGCCCAGGCCCAGAGCTACTTTGCTGGGCATGAATGTGTTTGAACTCTTGGGCCTGGAAGTCTATTTCTAGGCTTATATAAAGGGTCAAACTTCTTGAAGTGTGCCCAGGCCCAGAGCTACTTTGCTGGGCATGACTGTGTTTGACCTCTTGGGCCTGGAAGTCTGGTAGTAGTAGTAGTAGTAGTAGTAGTAGTAGTAGTAGTAGTAGTAGTAGTAGTATGATTTAAAGGTACAAAGTGAATGAAGTGTGCCCAGGCCCACAGCTACTTTGCTGGGCATGACTGTGTTTGACCTCTTGGGCCTGAAAGTCTATTTCTAGGCTTATATAAAGGGTCAAACTTCTTGAAGTGTGCCCAGGCCCAGAGCTACTTTGCTGGGCATGACTGTGTTTGACCTCTGGGGCCTGGAAGTCTGGTAGTAGTAGTATGATTTAAAGACACAAAGTGATTGAAGTGTGCCCAGGCCCAGAGCTACTTTGCTGTGCATGACTGTGGTTGACCTCTTGGCCCTGGAAGTCTGGTGGTAGTAGTAGTATGATTTAAAGGCACAAAGTGAATGAAGTGTGCCCAGGCCCAGAGCTACTTTGCTGGGCATGACTGTGTTTGACGTCTTGGGCCTGGAAGTCTGGTAGTAGTAGTATGATTTAAAGGCACAAAGTGATTGAAGTGTGCCCAGGCCCAGAGCTACTTTGCTGGGCATGACTGTGTTTGACCTCTTGGGCCTGGAAGTCTGGTAGTAGTAGTATGATTTAAAGGCACAAAGTGATTGAAGTGTGCCCAGGCCCAGAGCTACTTTGCGGGGCATGAATGTGTTTGACCTCTTGGGCCTGGAAGTCTGGTGGTAGTAGTAGTATGATTTAAAGGTACAAAGTGAATGAAGTGTGCCCAGGCCCAGAGCTACTTTGCTGTGCATGACTGTGTTTGAACTCTTGGGCCTGGAAGTCTATTTCTAGGCTTATATAAAGGGTCAAACATCTTGAAGTGTGCCCAGGCCCAGAGCTACTTTGCTGTGCATGACTGTGGTTGACCTCTTGGCCCTGGAAGTCTGGTGGTGGTAGTAGTAGTATGATTTAAAGGCACAAAGTGAATGAAGTGTGCCCAGGCCCAGAGCTACTTTGCTGGGCATGACTGTGTTTGACCTCTTGGGCCTGGAAGTCTGGTAGTAGTAGTATGATTTAAAGGCACAAAGTGATTGAAGTGTGCCCAGGCCCAGAGCTACTTTGCTGGGCATGAATGTGTTTGACCTCTTGGGCCTGGAAGTCTGGTAGTAGTAGTATGATTTAAAGGCACAAAGTGATTGAAGTGTGCCCAGGCCCAGAGCTACTTTGCTGGGCATGACTGTGTTTGACCTCTTGGGTCTGGAAGTCTGGTAGTAGTAGTAGTATGATTTAAAGGCACAAAGTGATTGAAGTGTGCCCAGGCCCAGAGCTACTTTGCTGTGCATGACTGTGTTTGACCTCTTGGCTCTGGAAGTCTATTTCTAGGCTTATATAAAGGGTCAAACTTCTTGAAGTGTGCCCAGGCCCAGAGCTACTTTGCTGTGTATGACTGTGTGACCTCTTGGCCCTGGAATTCTGGTGGTAGTAGTAGTATGATTTAAAGGCACAAAGTGAATGAAGTGTGCCCAGGCCCAGAGCTACTTTGCTGGGCATGACTGTGTTTGACCTCTTGGGCCTGGAAGTCTGGTAGTAGTAGTATGATTTAAAGGCACAAAGTGATTGAAGTGTGCCCAGGCCCAGAGCTACTTTGCTGGGCATGAATGTGTTTGAACTCTTGGGCCTGGAAGTCTGGTAGTAGTAGTATGATTTAAAGGTACAAAGTGAATGAAGTGTGCCCAGGCCCAGAGCTACTTTGCTGTGCATGACTGTGTTTGACCTCTTGGGCCTGGAAGTCTATTTCTAGGCTTATATAAATGGTCAAACTTCTTGAAGTGTGCCCAGGCCCAGAGCTACTTTGCTGTGCATGACTGTGTGACCTCTTGGCCCTGGAAGTCTGGTGGTAGTAGTAGTATGATTTAAAGGCACAAAGTGATTGAAGTGTGCCCAGGCCCAGAGCTACTTTGCTGGGCATGACTGTGTTTGACCTCTTGGGCCTGGAAGTCTGGTAGTAGTAGTAGTAGTAGTAGTAGTATGATTTAAAGGTACAAAGTGAATGAAGTGTGCCCAGGCCCAGAGCTACTTTGCTGGGCATGACTGTGTTTGACCTCTTGGGCCTGGAAGTCTATTTCTAGGCTTATATAAAGGGTCAAACTTCTTGAAGTGTGCCCAGGCCCAGAGCTACTTTGCTGGGCATGACTGTGTTTGACCTCTTGAGTCTGGAAGTCTGGTAGTAGTAGTAGTATGATTTAAAGGCACAAAGTGATTGAAGTGTGCCCAGGCCCAGAGCTACTTTGCTGTGCATGACTGTGTTTGACCTCTTGGCTCTGGAAGTCTATTTCTAGGCTTATATAAAGGGTCAAACTTCTTGAAGTGTGCCCAGGCCCAGAGCTACTTTGCTGTGTATGACTGTGTGACCTCTTGGCCCTGGAATTCTGGTGGTAGTAGTAGTATGATTTAAAGGCACAAAGTGAATGAAGTGTGCCCAGGCCCAGAGCTACTTTGCTGGGCATGACTGTGTTTCACCTCTTGGGCCTGGAAGTCTGGTAGTAGTAGTATGATTTAAAGGCACAAAGTGATTGAAGTGTGCCCAGGCCCAGAGCTACTTTGCTGGGCATGAATGTGTTTGACCTCTTGGGCCTGGAAGTCTATTTCTAGGCTTATATAAAGGGTCAAACTTCTTGAAGTGTGCCCAGGCCCAGAGCTACTTTGCTGGGCATGACTGTGTTTGACCTCTTGGGTCTGGAAGTCTGGTAGTAGTAGTAGTATGATTTAAAGGCACAAAGTGATTGAAGTGTGCCCAGGCCCAGAGCTACTTTGCTGTGCATGACTGTGTTTGACCTCTTGGCTCTGGAAGTCTATTTCTAGGCTTATATAAAGGGTCAAACTTCTTGAAGTGTGCCCAGGCCCAGAGCTACTTTGCTGGGCATGACTGTGTGACCTCTTGGCCCTGGAATTCTGGTGGTAGTAGTAGTATGATTTAAAGGCACAAAGTGAATGAAGTGTGCCCAGGCCCAGAGCTACTTTGCTGGGCATGACTGTGTTTGACCTCTTGGGCCTGGAAGTCTGGTAGTAGTAGTATGATTTAAAGGCACAAAGTGATTGAAGTGTGCCCAGGCCCAGAGCTACTTTGCTGGGCATGAATGTGTTTGAACTCTTGGGCCTGGAAGTCTGGTAGTAGTAGTATGATTTAAAGGTACAAAGTGAATGAAGTGTGCCCAGGCCCAGAGCTACTTTGCTGTGCATGACTGTGTTTGACCTCTTGGGCCTGGAAGTCTATTTCTAGGCTTATATAAATGGTCAAACTTCTTGAAGTGTGCCCAGGCCCAGAGCTACTTTGCTGTGCATGACTGTGTGACCTCTTGGCCCTGGAAGTCTGGTGGTAGTAGTAGTATGATTTAAAGGCACAAAGTGATTGAAGTGTGCCCAGGCCCAGAGCTACTTTGCTGGGCATGACTGTGTTTGACCTCTTGGGCCTGGAAGTCTGGTAGTAGTAGTAGTAGTAGTAGTAGTATGATTTAAAGGTACAAAGTGAATGAAGTGTGCCCAGGCCCAGAGCTACTTTGCTGGGCATGACTGTGTTTGACCTCTTGGGCCTGGAAGTCTATTTCTAGGCTTATATAAAGGGTCAAACTTCTTGAAGTGTGCCCAGGCCCAGAGCTACTTTGCTGGGCATGACTGTGTTTGACCTCTTGGGTCTGGAAGTCTGGTAGTAGTAGTAGTATGATTTAAAGGCACAAAGTGATTGAAGTGTGCCCAGGCCCAGAGCTACTTTGCTGTGCATGACTGTGTTTGACCTCTTGGCTCTGGAAGTCTATTTCTAGGCTTATATAAAGGGTCAAACTTCTTGAAGTGTGCCCAGGCCCAGAGCTACTTTGCTGTGTATGACTGTGTGACCTCTTGGCCCTGGAATTCTGGTGGTAGTAGTAGTATGATTTAAAGGCACAAAGTGAATGAAGTGTGCCCAGGCCCAGAGCTACTTTGCTGGGCATGACTGTGTTTGACCTCTTGGGCCTGGAAGTCTGGTAGTAGTAGTATGATTTAAAGGCACAAAGTGATTGAAGTGTGCCCAGGCCCAGAGCTACTTTGCTGGGCATGAATGTGTTTGAACTCTTGGGCCTGGAAGTCTGGTAGTAGTAGTATGATTTAAAGGTACAAAGTGAATGAAGTGAGCCCAGGCCCAGAGCTACTTTGCTGTGCATGACTGTGTTTGACCTCTTGGGCCTGGAAGTCTATTTCTAGGCTTATATAAATGGTCAAACTTCTTGAAGTGTGCCCAGGCCCAGAGCTACTTTGCTGTGCATGACTGTGTGACCTCTTGGCCCTGGAAGTCTGGTGGTAGTAGTAGTATGATTTAAAGGCACAAAGTGATTGAAGTGTGCCCAGGCCCAGAGCTACTTTGCTGGGCATGACTGTGTTTGACCTCTTGGGCCTGGAAGTCTGGTAGTAGTAGTAGTAGTAGTAGTAGTAGTATGATTTAAAGGTACAAAGTGAATGAAGTGTGCCCAGGCCCAGAGCTACTTTGCTGGGCATGACTGTGTTTGACCTCTTGGGCCTGGAAGTCTATTTCTAGGCTTATATAAAGGGTCAAACTTCTTGAAGTGTGCCCAGGCCCAGAGCTACTTTGCTGGGCATGACTGTGTTTGACCTCTGGGGCCTGGAAGTCTGGTAGTAGTAGTATGATTTAAAGGCACAAAGTGATTGAAGTGTGCCCAGGCCCAGAGCTACTTTGCTGGGCATGAATGTGTTTGAACTCTTGGGCCTGGAAGTCTGGTAGTAGTAGTATGATTTAAAGGCACAAAGTGATTGAAGTGTGCCCAGGCCCAGAGCTACTTTGCTGTGCATGACTGTGGTTGACCTCTTGGCCCTGGAAGTCTGGTGGTAGTAGTAGTATGATTTAAAGGCACAAAGTGATTGAAGTGTGCCCAGGCCCAGAGCTACTTTGCTGGGCATGACTGTGTTTGACCTCTTGGGCCTGGAAGTCTGGTAGTAGTAGTAGTAGTAGTAGTAGTAGTAGTAGTAGTATGATTTAAAGGTACAAAGTGAATGAAGTGTGCCCAGGCCCAGAGCTACTTTGCTGGGCATGACTGTGTTTGACGTCTTGGGCCTGGAAGTCTGGTAGTAGTAGTATGATTTAAAGGTACAAAGTGAATGAAGTGTGCCCAGGCCCAGAGCTACTTTGCTGGGCATGACTGTGTTTGACCTCTTGGGCCTGGAAGTCTATTTCTAGGCTTATATAAAGGGTCAAACTTCTTGAAGTGTGCCCAGGCCCAGAGCTACTTTGCTGGGCATGACTGTGTTTGACCTCTTGGGTCTGGAAGTCTGGTAGTAGTAGTAGTATGATTTAAAGGCACAAAGTGATTGAAGTGTGCCCAGGCCCAGAGCTACTTTGCTGGGCATGACTGTGTTTGACCTCTTGGCTCTGGAAGTCTATTTCTAGGCTTATATAAAGGGTCAAACATCTTGAAGTGTGCCCAGGCCCAGAGCTACTTTGCTGGGCATGAATGTGTTTGAACTCTTGGGCCTGGAAGTCTGGTGGTAGTAGTAGTATGATTTAAAGGCACAAAGTGATTGAAGTGTGCCCAGGCCCAGAGCTACTTTGCTGTGCATGACTGTGGTTGACCTCTTGGCCCTGGAAGTCTGGTGGTGGTAGTAGTAGTATGATTTAAAGGCACAAAGTGAATGAAGTGTGCCCAGGCCCAGATCTACTTTGCTGGGCATGACTGTGTTTGACCTCTTGGGCCTGGAAGTCTGGTAGTAGTAGTATGATTTAAAGGCACAAAGTGATTGAAGTGTGCCCAGGCCCAGAGCTACTTTGCTGGGCATGAATGTGTTTGACCTCTTGGGCCTGGAAGTCTGGTGGTAGTAGTAGTATGATTTAAAGGTACAAAGTGAATGAAGTGTGCCCAGGCCCAGAGCTACTTTGCTGGGCATGACTGTGTTTGACCTCTTGGGCCTGGAAGTCTGGTGGTAGTAGTAGTATGATTTAAAGGCACAAAGTGATTGAAGTGTGCCCAGGCCCAGAGCTACTTTGCTGGGCATGACTGTGTTTGACCTCTTGGGCCTGGAAGTCTGGTAGTAGTAGTATGATTTAAAGGTACAAAGTGAATGAAGTGTGCCCAGGCCCAGAGCTACTTTGCTGGGCATGACTGTGTTTGACCTCTTGGGCCTGGAAGTCTATTTCTAGGCTTATATAAAGGGTCAAACTTCTTGAAGTGTGCCCAGGCCCAGAGCTACTTTGCTGTGCATGACTGTGTGACCTCTTGGCCCTGGAATTCTGGTGGTAGTAGTAGTAGTAGTAGTATGATTTAAAGGTACAAAGTGAATGAAGTGTGCCCAGGCCCAGAGCCAGGCCTGGGCAGCAGGGGGCGCTCCTGGCCATGCCCAGCGAGTTTCGTGCGAATCGGACCTGGTCCGGAAGAGATACGAAGGGAAAACTCATTACTCGTCGGGGTGGCACATCCAGGCTCTCGACCCTCCCAAAGCGTCCGACCAGGGTGCACCCTGCCGGGCATGGTTAGCCGCCAGCCCCCTTCCTGGAGGTCTGGTTGGCACGGGGTTTTGATTTATCGGTTTCATATCTCTGGGCTCCTTGGGAGCAGAAAGTCGGTTGAGGGCCCTTTGGAAAGAGCCGGGGCTGCCGTTTAACGCTGTCCAAGCGGCAGGCGAAGCGCACCCACCGTTTTTACGCTATGATTTTTTAAAACCGCCGGGGCGGCAAACACAGGGCCGGTCGGGTTTGAAGACGAATATCTCTTCGGCCCTTGGGAGGAGAGAAGCAGCGCGGGTCACCTTTGAACGCGCTCGCTGCCAGGAACGTCTGGCGTAAAAGTTTCGTGGGAATCGGACGTTCCTAGGCTGAGAAGCGAGCGCCCGCCCTCGGGCGGTCGGGGGCCCCTTTCTCATTCCCCGTCTGGGCTAAAAATACGAGGTCGGACCCGATGGACTCGGGAGACTGGAGAGTACCAGGGAGACCCTGGAAGCAGGCGACCCGACCCACGCTTCGCTGTCTCCTCGGCCCTCGGGAGTAGAAGCGCGGGGACGGTGGCGTGGGCAGCAGGGGGCGCTCCTGGCCATGCCCAGCGAGTTTCGTGCGAATCGGACCTGGTCCGGAAGAGATACGAAGGGAAAACTCATTACTCGTCGGGGTGGCACATCCAGGCTCTCGACCCTCCCAAAGCGTCCGACCAGGGTGCACCCTGCCGGGCATGGTTAGCCGCCAGCCCCCTTCCTGGAGGTCTGGTTGGCACGGGGTTTTGATTTATCGGTTTCATATCTCTGGGCTCCTTGGGAGCAGAAAGTCGGTTGAGGGCCCTTTGGAAAGAGCCGGGGCTGCCGTTTAACGCTGTCCAAGCGGCAGGCGAAGCGCACCCACCGTTTTTACGCTATGATTTTTTAAAACCGCCGGGGCGGCAAACACAGGGCCGGTCGGGTTTGAAGACGAATATCTCTTCGGCCCTTGGGAGGAGAGAAGCAGCGCGGGTCACCTTTGAACGCGCTCGCTGCCAGGAACGTCTGGCGTAAAAGTTTCGTGGGAATCGGACGTTCCTAGGCTGAGAAGCGAGCGCCCGCCCTCGGGCGGTCGGGGGCCCCTTTCTCATTCCCCGTCTGGGCTAAAAATACGAGGTCGGACCCGATGGACTCGGGAGACTGGAGAGTACCAGGGAGACCCTGGAAGCAGGCGACCCGACCCACGCTTCGCTGTCTCCTCGGCCCTCGGGAGTAGAAGCGCGGGGACGGTGGCGTGGGCAGCAGGGGGCGCTCCTGGCCATGCCCAGCGAGTTTCGTGCGAATCGGACCTGGTCCGGAAGAGATACGAAGGGAAAACTCATTACTCGTCGGGGTGGCACATCCAGGCTCTCGACCCTCCCGAAGTGTCCGACCAGGGTGCACCCTGCCGGGCTAAGAGAACAGCCAGGTGAACCCTGGAGGTTCCGAACTCCAGACCCCTGGACCCGACGGCTCAGTCCGCCTCAGGTGCACTACAGAGGTCCTCGGGCTGTCCCTGAGTGCATTAAAACGGAAATCAGAATTACTCCCCCGGGTGGCACTTCCAGGCTCTCGACCCTCCCAAAGTGTCCGACCAGGGTGCACCCTGCTGGGCATGGTTAGCCGCCAGCCCCCTTCCTGGAGGTCTGGTTGGCACGGGGTTTTGCAAATAGGTCCCGTCGGGTATATGGGAGAGCAAAGAGAATCAATGGGGTCCAAGCACTAAATTCATCCAGTGGCGTTCTCTGGAAGCCCAAGGGGAGTCCGAGGGGTGTTCGGCCGGCAAGGGGAGCTCTCCCTCGGACACATGATCAAACGCCTGTCCCCTACCGGAAAGTGGTGTGCTCTGGATGCCCCCCCCCCCCCATCCCCCGAGGGGGGTGCTTATCCCGCGAGGGGAGCCCTCCTCGGGTTAAGTGAACCATCATGCCGATTCCCCTATGGAAGTGGGCACATCCAGGCACACAGTCTGCTTTGCTCTCCCCGACCCGAGTGCGTCTGTTGGGCTGAGTGTACGCCCAGGCAACTGGATCCAATGGCTCAGTCCGCCGCAGCGTGCTTCGACGATGGGTCGTACAGCCATGCCACCAGGGTGGGCGTGTTTGTAAATGTACCAGTGGATTCTCGTCGGCCTGCCACATCCATGGTATCGACCCACCAGGCCTGTCCGACCAGGGGTTGACCCTGGACGGGCACGGTCTGTGGTTTGGCCCTTGTCCTAGATGAAATCGGGCACGGGGTTTTCTGGCCAGGTACCATCGGGTTACTGGGAGAGCGGCTTCGGTCTCCAGGTGAGACCAATGGTGAAGCAGCACGAGGCAATGGAGAGCATGCAAAGCGATGGGGAAGCCATGCACGGCAATGGCCACGAAAAAAAAAAAAAAATCACCACGGAAGGAACGTGAAGAACAAGGAGGAGTGTAGTGACACTGCCCAAAGCTGCCCGGTGTTGCAGGGGTCTATTGGTGTGTTGCTTCCTTGTTTGGTAGAGTGGAGTACCAGACCCGCCAGGGGTAGGCAAACCATTCCCCCTACGGTAAGTGAGGAGCCAGCCATTTGACGAGCGGGTGTCCACGTGTACGGGTGCGAGCGCTATCCCCCCACACGGGGTTAGGCCACGGCCTTAGGTGGACGTCTGCCGACCAGCCCCGGCTGATCCAGAACTTCTGATGTGGAGAGCGGTTTTGACAGATCCTCCCTGGTTCTAGCGGGTCAAGCCTCTGATGGGGGGTGGGGGTTATTTGTAACCCATCCCAGAACTCTCTGGGGGAGACTCAGACGGCCAGTCTGTCTACTCAGTTGTCCTATACTGGTGTCTGTGGTTTGGGAGGAAGGGAGTGCCCTGCTTTGTTGGCCTCCTCTTCAAACCTACCTGGGCCCACGAATCACTCTTCTTGGTTACATCACGAAACGTAGGTTGAGCGAGGCTAGGGGGGAGGGAATTCGACGAGGTCTTTCCCTTGTCCCCCCACCAGCGGCCCACGAAAATCAAAACGGCGTGAAGGGAGGGAACGCCGAAAGCACCTGGAGTCGGCCGTCCGCACCTCCGGAGGAGGTGGACGGGGTACGGTGCGGGCATGACCGGATGGGACAGCTTTGCATCAAGGTGAGAGGTCGGCGTCCGAAGGCCAGAGGGCGGTGCGCGAGCACGTTTACACTGGCCGCGGAAGCTGTCCTGGGTAGCCCTGTATGGCGTCTGGACCTGACGGCGCACGCACTTACAACCCGCTGCTTCCTAGCCCCCGGAAGGGGAGGCGGATGTCACTCGTGGTTCATCCCAGACCACGGTGCAAACTACCTGGTTGATCCTGCCAGTAACATATGCTTGTCTCAAAGATTAAGCCATGCAGGTCTAAGTGCACACGGCCGGTACAGTGAAACTGCGAATGGCTCATTAAATCAGTTATGGTTCCTTTGATCGCTCCACACGTTACTCGGATAACTGTGGTAATTCTAGAGCTAATACATGCAAACGAGCGCTGACCCTTCGGGGGATGCGTGCATTTATCAGACCCAAAACCCATCCGGGGGGCTCGGGCCCCCCGGCCGCTTTGGTGACTCTAGATAACCTCGGGCCGATC
>NW_027658806.1:37500-45000 GCF_041902795.1 Electrophorus electricus
AGTGAATGAAGTGTGCCCAGGCCCAGATCTACTTTGCTGGGCATGACTGTGTTTGACCTCTTGGGCCTGGAAGTCTGGTAGTAGTAGTATGATTTAAAGGCACAAAGTGATTGAAGTGTGCCCAGGCCCAGAGCTACTTTGCTGGGCATGAATGTGTTTGACCTCTTGGGCCTGGAAGTCTGGTGGTAGTAGTAGTATGATTTAAAGGTACAAAGTGAATGAAGTGTGCCCAGGCCCAGAGCTACTTTGCTGGGCATGACTGTGTTTGACCTCTTGGGCCTGGAAGTCTGGTGGTAGTAGTAGTATGATTTAAAGGCACAAAGTGATTGAAGTGTGCCCAGGCCCAGAGCTACTTTGCTGGGCATGACTGTGTTTGACCTCTTGGGCCTGGAAGTCTGGTAGTAGTAGTATGATTTAAAGGTACAAAGTGAATGAAGTGTGCCCAGGCCCAGAGCTACTTTGCTGGGCATGACTGTGTTTGACCTCTTGGGCCTGGAAGTCTATTTCTAGGCTTATATAAAGGGTCAAACTTCTTGAAGTGTGCCCAGGCCCAGAGCTACTTTGCTGTGCATGACTGTGTGACCTCTTGGCCCTGGAATTCTGGTGGTAGTAGTAGTAGTAGTAGTATGATTTAAAGGTACAAAGTGAATGAAGTGTGCCCAGGCCCAGAGCCAGGCCTGGGCAGCAGGGGGCGCTCCTGGCCATGCCCAGCGAGTTTCGTGCGAATCGGACCTGGTCCGGAAGAGATACGAAGGGAAAACTCATTACTCGTCGGGGTGGCACATCCAGGCTCTCGACCCTCCCAAAGCGTCCGACCAGGGTGCACCCTGCCGGGCATGGTTAGCCGCCAGCCCCCTTCCTGGAGGTCTGGTTGGCACGGGGTTTTGATTTATCGGTTTCATATCTCTGGGCTCCTTGGGAGCAGAAAGTCGGTTGAGGGCCCTTTGGAAAGAGCCGGGGCTGCCGTTTAACGCTGTCCAAGCGGCAGGCGAAGCGCACCCACCGTTTTTACGCTATGATTTTTTAAAACCGCCGGGGCGGCAAACACAGGGCCGGTCGGGTTTGAAGACGAATATCTCTTCGGCCCTTGGGAGGAGAGAAGCAGCGCGGGTCACCTTTGAACGCGCTCGCTGCCAGGAACGTCTGGCGTAAAAGTTTCGTGGGAATCGGACGTTCCTAGGCTGAGAAGCGAGCGCCCGCCCTCGGGCGGTCGGGGGCCCCTTTCTCATTCCCCGTCTGGGCTAAAAATACGAGGTCGGACCCGATGGACTCGGGAGACTGGAGAGTACCAGGGAGACCCTGGAAGCAGGCGACCCGACCCACGCTTCGCTGTCTCCTCGGCCCTCGGGAGTAGAAGCGCGGGGACGGTGGCGTGGGCAGCAGGGGGCGCTCCTGGCCATGCCCAGCGAGTTTCGTGCGAATCGGACCTGGTCCGGAAGAGATACGAAGGGAAAACTCATTACTCGTCGGGGTGGCACATCCAGGCTCTCGACCCTCCCAAAGCGTCCGACCAGGGTGCACCCTGCCGGGCATGGTTAGCCGCCAGCCCCCTTCCTGGAGGTCTGGTTGGCACGGGGTTTTGATTTATCGGTTTCATATCTCTGGGCTCCTTGGGAGCAGAAAGTCGGTTGAGGGCCCTTTGGAAAGAGCCGGGGCTGCCGTTTAACGCTGTCCAAGCGGCAGGCGAAGCGCACCCACCGTTTTTACGCTATGATTTTTTAAAACCGCCGGGGCGGCAAACACAGGGCCGGTCGGGTTTGAAGACGAATATCTCTTCGGCCCTTGGGAGGAGAGAAGCAGCGCGGGTCACCTTTGAACGCGCTCGCTGCCAGGAACGTCTGGCGTAAAAGTTTCGTGGGAATCGGACGTTCCTAGGCTGAGAAGCGAGCGCCCGCCCTCGGGCGGTCGGGGGCCCCTTTCTCATTCCCCGTCTGGGCTAAAAATACGAGGTCGGACCCGATGGACTCGGGAGACTGGAGAGTACCAGGGAGACCCTGGAAGCAGGCGACCCGACCCACGCTTCGCTGTCTCCTCGGCCCTCGGGAGTAGAAGCGCGGGGACGGTGGCGTGGGCAGCAGGGGGCGCTCCTGGCCATGCCCAGCGAGTTTCGTGCGAATCGGACCTGGTCCGGAAGAGATACGAAGGGAAAACTCATTACTCGTCGGGGTGGCACATCCAGGCTCTCGACCCTCCCGAAGTGTCCGACCAGGGTGCACCCTGCCGGGCTAAGAGAACAGCCAGGTGAACCCTGGAGGTTCCGAACTCCAGACCCCTGGACCCGACGGCTCAGTCCGCCTCAGGTGCACTACAGAGGTCCTCGGGCTGTCCCTGAGTGCATTAAAACGGAAATCAGAATTACTCCCCCGGGTGGCACTTCCAGGCTCTCGACCCTCCCAAAGTGTCCGACCAGGGTGCACCCTGCTGGGCATGGTTAGCCGCCAGCCCCCTTCCTGGAGGTCTGGTTGGCACGGGGTTTTGCAAATAGGTCCCGTCGGGTATATGGGAGAGCAAAGAGAATCAATGGGGTCCAAGCACTAAATTCATCCAGTGGCGTTCTCTGGAAGCCCAAGGGGAGTCCGAGGGGTGTTCGGCCGGCAAGGGGAGCTCTCCCTCGGACACATGATCAAACGCCTGTCCCCTACCGGAAAGTGGTGTGCTCTGGATGCCCCCCCCCCCCCATCCCCCGAGGGGGGTGCTTATCCCGCGAGGGGAGCCCTCCTCGGGTTAAGTGAACCATCATGCCGATTCCCCTATGGAAGTGGGCACATCCAGGCACACAGTCTGCTTTGCTCTCCCCGACCCGAGTGCGTCTGTTGGGCTGAGTGTACGCCCAGGCAACTGGATCCAATGGCTCAGTCCGCCGCAGCGTGCTTCGACGATGGGTCGTACAGCCATGCCACCAGGGTGGGCGTGTTTGTAAATGTACCAGTGGATTCTCGTCGGCCTGCCACATCCATGGTATCGACCTACCAGGCCTGTCCGACCAGGGGTTGACCCTGGACGGGCACGGTCTGTGGTTTGGCCCTTGTCCTAGATGAAATCGGGCACGGGGTTTTCTGGCCAGGTACCATCGGGTTACTGGGAGAGCGGCTTCGGTCTCCAGGTGAGACCAATGGTGAAGCAGCACGAGGCAATGGAGAGCATGCAAAGCGATGGGGAAGCCATGCACGGCAATGGCCACGAAAAAAAAAAAAAAATCACCACGGAAGGAACGTGAAGAACAAGGAGGAGTGTAGTGACACTGCCCAAAGCTGCCCGGTGTTGCAGGGGTCTATTGGTGTGTTGCTTCCTTGTTTGGTAGAGTGGAGTACCAGACCCGCCAGGGGTAGGCAAACCATTCCCCCTACGGTAAGTGAGGAGCCAGCCATTTGACGAGCGGGTGTCCACGTGTACGGGTGCGAGCGCTATCCCCCCACACGGGGTTAGGCCACGGCCTTAGGTGGACGTCTGCCGACCAGCCCCGGCTGATCCAGAACTTCTGATGTGGAGAGCGGTTTTGACAGATCCTCCCTGGTTCTAGCGGGTCAAGCCTCTGATGGGGGGTGGGGGTTATTTGTAACCCATCCCAGAACTCTCTGGGGGAGACTCAGACGGCCAGTCTGTCTACTCAGTTGTCCTATACTGGTGTCTGTGGTTTGGGAGGAAGGGAGTGCCCTGCTTTGTTGGCCTCCTCTTCAAACCTACCTGGGCCCACGAATCACTCTTCTTGGTTACATCACGAAACGTAGGTTGAGCGAGGCTAGGGGGGAGGGAATTCGACGAGGTCTTTCCCTTGTCCCCCCACCAGCGGCCCACGAAAATCAAAACGGCGTGAAGGGAGGGAACGCCGAAAGCACCTGGAGTCGGCCGTCCGCACCTCCGGAGGAGGTGGACGGGGTACGGTGCGGGCATGACCGGATGGGACAGCTTTGCATCAAGGTGAGAGGTCGGCGTCCGAAGGCCAGAGGGCGGTGCACGTTTACACTGGCCGCGGAAGCTGTCCTGGGTAGCCCTGTATGGCGTCTGGACCTGACGGCGCACGCACTTACAACCCGCTGCTTCCTAGCCCCCGGAAGGGGAGGCGGATGTCACTCGTGGTTCATCCCAGACCACGGTGCAAACTACCTGGTTGATCCTGCCAGTAACATATGCTTGTCTCAAAGATTAAGCCATGCAGGTCTAAGTGCACACGGCCGGTACAGTGAAACTGCGAATGGCTCATTAAATCAGTTATGGTTCCTTTGATCGCTCCACACGTTACTCGGATAACTGTGGTAATTCTAGAGCTAATACATGCAAACGAGCGCTGACCCTTCGGGGGATGCGTGCATTTATCAGACCCAAAACCCATCCGGGGGGCTCGGGCCCCCCGGCCGCTTTGGTGACTCTAGATAACCTCGGGCCGATCGCGCGCCCTCCGCGGCGGCGACGTCTCATTCGAATGTCTGCCCTATCAACTTTCGATGGTACCATAGTCGGCTACCATGGTGACCACGGGTAACGGGGAATCAGGGTTCGATTCCGGAGAGGGAGCCTGAGAAACGGCTACCACATCCAAGGAAGGCAGCAGGCGCGCAAATTACCCATTCCCGACACGGGGAGGTAGTGACGAAAAATAACGATACAGGTCTCTTTCGAGGCCCTGTAATCGGAATGAGCGTATCCTAAACCCATGGGTGAGGACCCATTGGAGGGCAAGTCTGGTGCCAGCAGCCGCGGTAATTCCAGCTCCAATAGCGTATATTAAAGTTGCTGCAGTTAAAAAGCTCGTAGTTGGATGTCGGGAGTGGGCTGGCGGTCCGCCGCGAGGCGTGCCACCGCCTGTCTCAGACCCTGTCTCCCGGTGCCCCCCGGATGCCCTTGGCTGGGTGTCCGGACGGGGCTCGGAGCGTTTACTTTGAAAAAATTAGAGTGTTCAAAGCGGGCCCGCTTCTCGCCTGAATACCTGAGCTAGGAATAATGGAATAGGACTCCGGTTCTATTTTGTGGGTTTCCTGAACCAGGGCCATGATTAAGAGGGACGGCCGGGGGCATTCGTATTGCGCCGCTAGAGGTGAAATTCTTGGACCGGCGCAAGACGGACGAAAGCGAAAGCATTTGCCAAGAATGTTTTCATTAATCAAGAACGAAAGTCGGAGGTTCGAAGACGATCAGATACCGTCGTAGTTCCGACCGTAAACTATGCCGACCCGCGATCCGGCGGCGTTATTCCCATGACCCGCCGGGCAGCGTGAGGGAAACCACGAGTCTGTGGGTTCCGGGGGGAGTATGGTTGCAAAGCTGAAACTTAAAGGAATTGACGGAAGGGCACCACCAGGAGTGGAGCCTGCGGCTTAATTTGACTCAACACGGGAAACCTCACCCGGCCCGGACACGGAAAGGATTGACAGATTGATAGCTCTTTCTCGATTCTGTGGGTGGTGGTGCATGGCCGTTCTTAGTTGGTGGAGCGATTTGTCTGGTTAATTCCGATAACGAACGAGACTCCGGCATGCTAAATAGTTACGCGGCCCTCCGCGGTCGGCGTCAAACTTCTTAGAGGGACAAGTGGCGTTCAGCCACGCGAGATGGAGCAATAACAGGTCTGTGATGCCCTTAGATGTCCGGGGCTGCACGCGCGCCACAATGGTTGGATCAGCGTGTGCCTACCCTACACCGAGAGGTGCGGGTAATCCGCTGAACCCCATTCGTGATGGGGACTGGGGATTGCAATTATTCCCCATGAACGAGGAATTCCCAGTAAGCGCGGGTCATAAGCTCGCGTTGATTAAGTCCCTGCCCTTTGTACACACCGCCCGTCGCTACTACCGATCGGATGGTTTAGTGAGGTCCTCGGATCGGCCCCGCCGGGGCTCCTCGCGGGCCTTGGCGGAGCGCCGAGAAGTCGATCAAACTTGACTATCTAGAGGAAGTAAAAGTCGTAACAAGGTTTTCGTAGGTGAACCTGCGAAAGGATCATTAACGGGTAACGCTGTCCGGCGTGCCTCCTCTCCCGACCCCCTCGACTTCGCCGTCCCCCCGCGTCGGGGCCCAGGGTCGAAAGGGTCTTCGGGGTTGCTGTTACACGTGGTCGCTTGCAGGTCAGGCTGGACAGAAGGCATAAAGGAGGAGCCTAGTCCCTCCCACCCCTTCCTCGTCCTCCGCCTCTTCCTCCGCGTCGTCCTTCAGCACCCCCCCCCCGCAGGCCCCGGTATTCTCTGGGTTCCAGCGCGAGAGACGCGTCGTTCAAAAAACTCGGCGTCCCCGCTCGTCGGGCGAAGGCCGGTTTCCCCTCACCTTGCCGGCAGGAGAAGCGCCTGCGAGTCGAGCGGGTCGTACGGGTCCGTCCCGCGCCCTCCCTCTCGCTCGCACGGCCGCTGCCTCCGTCCACCGCGAGGGGTTTTCCTATTTTGTTGTCCTTGTCATTCATCCCCGTCCCCTTGCTCGCTGACGAGCGGACTTTCCGGGGGGGGTTGCGAGCGCTGCTCCTCGTGGGGCAGGCCATGGCCCTTCCTGTGTTCGTCCGCCCACCGGCGTCCTGGGGCGTGGTGGTGGTGGGTGGCGCAGCCGGTTCCCCTGCTTCTCTCTCTCAGAAAGGAGTCTCAGGGGGACCCCCGGCAGGTACCTAGGGCTTGGCCCACGCTACGTGAGTTCCACCCCTTTCGAGGGGTCGGACGGGGCGGGCGCGGAGGGCCGCGGTTCAAAGACTGACTCGTCTGCCACGTGGGGCGTGTGGGCAAAGCGCAACCCCGCGCCCGTTTCAACACTCGCAGACGGGGGCGCCTGACCGGTTGGTGAAACCTTTTAAACCTGTCTTTGTAGTCGTGGTGAAAGACCTAAACTGAGCCTGAAATAAAAGAGTACAACTCTTAGCGGTGGATCACTTGGCTCGTGCGTCGATGAAGAACGCAGCCAGCTGCGAGAACTAATGTGAATTGCAGGACACATTGATCATCGACATTTCGAACGCACATTGCGGCCCCGGGTCCATCCCGGGGCTACGCCTGTCTGAGGGTCGCTATTCCTATCTGTCGGACCTGCCTTCTCAGGCGGGACCGCGGTTGGAGGTTCGTAGGTGGGGGGGTGCCCCCTGGCCTCCGTCTTCCTAAAAGCAGACGGTTCCCGGTCGCTGTCTCGGTGAGATCCGGTCGGCGGGTTCGCTGCGGTTGAGTGCCCGTTCTCCGTGCACAAGCTTCTCCTCCCCCGCTTCGGTTCGTTTCGGTTCGTTTCGGCTCCGCTCCTGGCCTGGCCAGGAACGTGGTCCCCTGCGCCCGAGAAAGAAGCGAGCGTGGCTGCCGGTGGGTTCTCTCCGCTTTGGCTGCCCACGTTTTCGCTTCTTTTCTCACCCCCTGCGCAGGCGGATCACGGAAAGGTGTCTGTTCTGTTCCGTTACGTGCGCGAGCGGAGGGAGGTTGTTGTTACATGCGTTCCCCCCCCCCCTCCCCCGGTGGGGGGGTGGGGGGGTCGGGGTTCGGGTGGCTCTGCCTCTGGCGTTTTCCTTACGGGCCGACCTGTCCGTGGCACGTCCGTGACGTCCCGACC
>NW_027658806.1:52500-67500 GCF_041902795.1 Electrophorus electricus
TGTTTGAACTCTTGGGCCTGGAAGTCTGGTAGTAGTAGTATGATTTAAAGGCACAAAGTGATTGAAGTGTGCCCAGGCCCAGAGCTACTTTGCTGGGCATGACTGTGTTTGACCTCTTGGGCCTGGAAGTCTGGTGGTAGTAGTAGTATGATTTAAAGGCACAAAGTGATTGAAGTGTGCCCAGGCCCAGAGCTACTTTGCTGGGCATGAATGTGTTTGAACTCTTGGGCCTGGAAGTCTATTTCTAGGCTTATATAAAGGGTCAAACTTCTTGAAGTGTGCCCAGGCCCAGAGCTACTTTGCTGGGCATGACTGTGTTTGACCTCTTGGGCCTGGAAGTCTGGTAGTAGTAGTAGTAGTAGTAGTAGTAGTAGTAGTAGTAGTAGTAGTAGTAGTATGATTTAAAGGTACAAAGTGAATGAAGTGTGCCCAGGCCCACAGCTACTTTGCTGGGCATGACTGTGTTTGACCTCTTGGGCCTGAAAGTCTATTTCTAGGCTTATATAAAGGGTCAAACTTCTTGAAGTGTGCCCAGGCCCAGATCTACTTTGCTGGGCATGACTGTGTTTGACCTCTTGGGCCTGGAAGTCTGGTAGTAGTAGTAGTAGTAGTAGTAGTAGTAGTAGTATGATTTAAAGGTACAAAGTGAATGAAGTGTGCCCAGGCCCAGAGCTACTTTGCTGGGCATGACTGTGTTTGACCTCTTGGGCCTGGAAGTCTATTTCTAGGCTTATATAAAGGGTCAAACTTCTTGAAGTGTGCCCAGGCCCAGAGCTACTTTGCTGTGTATGACTGTGTGACCTCTTGGCCCTGGAATTCTGGTGGTAGTAGTAGTATGATTTAAAGGCACAAAGTGAATGAAGTGTGCCCAGGCCCAGAGCTACTTTGCTGGGCATGACTGTGTTTGACCTCTTGGGCCTGGAAGTCTGGTAGTAGTAGTAGTAGTAGTAGTAGTAGTAGTAGTAGTAGTAGTAGTATGATTTAAAGGTACAAAGTGAATGAAGTGTGCCCAGGCCCAGAGCTACTTTGCTGGGCATGACTGTGTTTGACCTCTTGGGCCTGGAAGTCTATTTCTAGGCTTATATAAAGGGTCAAACATCTTGAAGTGTGCCCAGGCCCAGAGCTACTTTGCTGGGCATGAATGTGTTTGAACTCTTGGGCCTGGAAGTCTGGTAGTAGTAGTATGATTTAAAGGCACAAAGTGATTGAAGTGTGCCCAGGCCCAGAGCTACTTTGCTGGGCATGACTGTGTTTGACCTCTTGGGCCTGGAAGTCTGGTGGTAGTAGTAGTATGATTTAAAGGCACAAAGTGATTGAAGTGTGCCCAGGCCCAGAGCTACTTTGCTGGGCATGAATGTGTTTGAACTCTTGGGCCTGGAAGTCTATTTCTAGGCTTATATAAAGGGTCAAACATCTTGAAGTGTGCCCAGGCCCAGAGCTACTTTGCTGTGCATGACTGTGGTTGACCTCTTGGCCCTGGAAGTCTGGTGGTAGTAGTAGTATGATTTAAAGGCACAAAGTGAATGAAGTGTGCCCAGGCCCAGAGCTACTTTGCTGGGCATGAATGTGTTTGAACTCTTGGGCCTGGAAGTCTGGTAGTAGTAGTATGATTTAAAGGCACAAAGTGATTGAAGTGTGCCCAGGCCCAGAGCTACTTTGCTGGGCATGACTGTGTTTGACCTCTTGGGCCTGGAAGTCTGGTGGTAGTAGTAGTATGATTTAAAGGCACAAAGTGATTGAAGTGTGCCCAGGCCCAGAGCTACTTTGCTGGGCATGAATGTGTTTGAACTCTTGGGCCTGGAAGTCTATTTCTAGGCTTATATAAAGGGTCAAACTTCTTGAAGTGTGCCCAGGCCCAGAGCTACTTTGCTGGGCATGACTGTGTTTGACCTCTTGGGCCTGGAAGTCTGGTAGTAGTAGTAGTAGTAGTAGTAGTAGTAGTAGTAGTAGTAGTAGTAGTATGATTTAAAGGTACAAAGTGAATGAAGTGTGCCCAGGCCCACAGCTACTTTGCTGGGCATGACTGTGTTTGACCTCTTGGGCCTGAAAGTCTATTTCTAGGCTTATATAAAGGGTCAAACTTCTTGAAGTGTGCCCAGGCCCAGAGCTACTTTGCTGGGCATGACTGTGTTTGACCTCTGGGGCCTGGAAGTCTGGTAGTAGTAGTATGATTTAAAGACACAAAGTGATTGAAGTGTGCCCAGGCCCAGAGCTACTTTGCTGGGCATGAATGTGTTTGAACTCTTGGGCCTGGAAGTCTGGTAGTAGTAGTATGATTTAAAGGTACAAAGTGAATGAAGTGTGCCCAGGCCCAGAGCTACTTTGCTGTGCATGACTGTGTTTGACCTCTTGGCTCTGGAAGTCTATTTCTAGGCTTATATAAAGGGTCAAACTTCTTGAAGTGTGCCCAGGCCCAGAGCTACTTTGCTGGGCATGACTGTGTTTGACCTCTGGGGCCTGGAAGTCTGGTAGTAGTAGTATGATTTAAAGGCACAAAGTGATTGAAGTGTGCCCAGGCCCAGAGCTACTTTGCTGGGTATGATTCTGTGACCTCTTGGGTCTGGAAATGTGGTACTTTGAATGATTAAAAGAGTGAAACGGTCTGAAGTGTGCGCAGGTGTAAAGCAACCTTGCTAGGCATGAAGGTGTGACCTCCAGGGCCTGGAAGTCTGGTGGTAGTAGTAGTATGATTTAAAGGCACAAAGTGATTGAAGTGTGCCCAGGCCCAGAGCTACTTTGCTGGGCATGAATGTGTTTGACCTCTTGGGCCTGGAAGTCTGGTGGTAGTAGTAGTATGATTTAAAGGTACAAAGTGAATGAAGTGTGCCCAGGCCCAGAGCTACTTTGCTGTGCATGACTGTGTTTGAACTCTTGGGCCTGGAAGTCTATTTCTAGGCTTATATAAAGGGTCAAACATCTTGAAGTGTGCCCAGGCCCAGAGCTACTTTGCTGTGCATGACTGTGGTTGACCTCTTGGCCCTGGAAGTCTGGTGGTAGTAGTAGTATGATTTAAAGGCACAAAGTGAATGAAGTGTGCCCAGGCCCAGAGCTACTTTGCTGGGCATGAATGTGTTTGAACTCTTGGGCCTGGAAGTCTGGTAGTAGTAGTAGTAGTAGTAGTAGTAGTAGTAGTAGTAGTAGTATGATTTAAAGGCACAAAGTGCTTGAAGTGTGCCCAGGCCCAGAGCTACTTTGCTGTGCATGACTGTGTTTGACCTCTTGGCTCTGGAAGTCTATTTCTAGGCTTATATAAAGGGTCAAACTTCTTGAAGTGTGCCCAGGCCCAGAGCTACTTTGCTGTGTATGACTGTGTGACCTCTTGGCCCTGGAATTCTGGTGGTAGTAGTAGTATGATTTAAAGGCACAAAGTGAATGAAGTGTGCCCAGGCCCAGAGCTACTTTGCTGGGCATGACTGTGTTTGACCTCTTGGGCCTGGAAGTCTGGTAGTAGTAGTATGATTTAAAGGCACAAAGTGATTGAAGTGTGCCCAGGCCCAGAGCTACTTTGCTGGGCATGAATGTGTTTGAACTCTTGGGCCTGGAAGTCTATTTCTAGGCTTATATAAAGGGACAAACTTCTTGAAGTGTGCCCAGGCCCAGAGCTACTTTGCTGTGTATGACTGTGTGACCTCTTGGCCCTGGAATTCTCGTGGTAGTAGTAGTAGTAGTAGTATGATTTAAAGGTACAAAGTGAATGAAGTGTGCCCAGGCCCAGAGCTACTTTGCTGGGCATGACTGTGTTTGACCTCTTGGGCCTGGAAGTCTGGTAGTAGTAGTAGTAGTAGTATGATTTAAAGGCACAAAGTGATTGAAGTGTGCCCAGGCCCAGAGCTACTTTGCTGGGCATGAATGTGTTTGAACTCTTGGGCCTGGAAGTCTGGTAGTAGTAGTATGATTTAAAGGTACAAAGTGAATGAAGTGTGCCCAGGCCCAGAGCTACTTTGCTGTGCATGACTGTGTTTGAACTCTTGGGCCTGGAAGTCTATTTCTAGGCTTATATAAAGGGTCAAACATCTTGAAGTGTGCCCAGGCCCAGAGCTACTTTGCTGTGCATGACTGTGGTTGACCTCTTGGCCCTGGAAGTCTGGTGGTAGTAGTAGTATGATTTAAAGGCACAAAGTGAATGAAGTGTGCCCAGGCCCAGAGCTACTTTGCTGGGCATGAATGTGTTTGAACTCTTGGGCCTGGAAGTCTGGTAGTAGTAGTATGATTTAAAGGCACAAAGTGAATGAAGTGTGCCCAGGCCCAGAGCTACTTTGCTGTGCATGACTGTGTTTGACCTCTTGGCTCTGGAAGTCTATTTCTAGGCTTATATAAAGGGTCAAACTTCTTGAAGTGTGCCCAGGCCCAGAGCTACTTTGCTGTGTATGACTGTGTGACCTCTTGGCCCTGGAATTCTGGTGGTAGTAGTAGTAGTATGATTTAAAGGCACAAAGTGAATGAAGTGTGCCCAGGCCCAGAGCTACTTTGCTGGGCATGACTGTGTTTGACCTCTTGGGCCTGGAAGTCTGGTAGTAGTAGTATGATTTAAAGGCACAAAGTGATTGAAGTGTGCCCAGGCCCAGAGCTACTTTGCTGGGCATGAATGTGTTTGAACTCTTGGGCCTGGAAGTCTATTTCTAGGCTTATATAAAGGGACAAACTTCTTGAAGTGTGCCCAGGCCCAGAGCTACTTTGCTGTGTATGACTGTGTGACCTCTTGGCCCTGGAATTCTGGTGGTAGTAGTAGTAGTAGTAGTATGATTTAAAGGTACAAAGTGAATGAAGTGTGCCCAGGCCCAGAGCTACTTTGCTGGGCATGACTGTGTTTGACCTCTTGGGCCTGGAAGTCTGGTAGTAGTAGTAGTAGTAGTAGTAGTAGTAGTAGTAGTAGTATGATTTAAAGGTACAAAGTGAATGAAGTGTGCCCAGGCCCAGAGCTACTTTGCTGGGCATGACTGTGTTTGACCTCTTGGGCCTGGAAGTCTATTTCTAGGCTTATATAAAGGGTCAAACTTCTTGAAGTGTGCCCAGGCCCAGAGCTACTTTGCTGTGTATGACTGTGTGACCTCTTGGCCCTGGAATTCTGGTGGTAGTAGTAGTATGATTTAAAGGCACAAAGTGAATGAAGTGTGCCCAGGCCCAGAGCTACTTTGCTGGGCATGACTGTGTTTGACCTCTTGGGCCTGGAAGTCTGGTAGTAGTAGTATGATTTAAAGGCACAAAGTGATTGAAGTGTGCCCAGGCCCAGAGCTACTTTGCTGGGCATGAATGTGTTTGACCTCTTGGGCCTGGAAGTCTATTTCTAGGCTTATATAAAGGGTCAAACTTCTTGAAGTGTGCCCAGGCCCAGAGCTACTTTGCTGGGCATGACTGTGTTTGACCTCTTGGGTCTGGAAGTCTGGTAGTAGTAGTAGTATGATTTAAAGGCACAAAGTGATTGAAGTGTGCCCAGGCACAGAGCTACTTTGCTGGGCATGAATGTGTTTGACCTCTTGGGCCTGGAAGTCTGGTAGTAGTAGTATGATTTAAAGGCACAAAGTGATTGAAGTGTGCCCAGGCCCAGAGCTACTTTGCTGGGCATGAATGTGTTTGACCTCTTGGGCCTGGAAGTCTGGTGGTAGTAGTAGTATGATTTAAAGGTACAAAGTGAATGAAGTGTGCCCAGGCCCAGAGCTACTTTGCTGTGAATGACTGTGTTTGAACTCTTGGGCCTGGAAGTCTATTTCTAGGCTTATATAAAGGGTCAAACATCTTGAATTGTGCCCAGGCCCAGAGCTACTTTGCTGTGCATGACTGTGGTTGACCTCTTGGCCCTGGAAGTCTGGTGGTAGTAGTAGTATGATTTAAAGGCACAAAGTGAATGAAGTGTGCCCAGGCCCAGAGCTACTTTGCTGGGCATGACTGTGTTTGACGTCTTGGGCCTGGAAGTCTGGTAGTAGTAGTATGATTTAAAGGCACAAAGTGATTGAAGTGTGCCCAGGCCCAGAGCTACTTTGCTGGGCATGACTATGTTTGACCTCTTGGGCCTGGAAGTCTGGTAGTAGTAGTATGATTTAAAGGCACAAAGTGATTGAAGTGTGCCCAGGCCCAGAGCTACTTTGCTGGGCATGAATGTGTTTGACCTCTTGGGCCTGGAAGTCTGGTGGTAGTAGTAGTATGATTTAAAGGTACAAAGTGAATGAAGTGTGCCCAGGCCCAGAGCTACTTTGCTGTGCATGACTGTGTTTGAACTCTTGGGCCTGGAAGTCTATTTCTAGGCTTATATAAAGGGTCAAACATCTTGAAGTGTGCCCAGGCCCAGAGCTACTTTGCTGTGCATGACTGTGGTTGACCTCTTGGCCCTGGAAGTCTGGTGGTGGTAGTAGTAGTATGATTTAAAGGCACAAAGTGAATGAAGTGTGCCCAGGCCCAGAGCTACTTTGCTGGGCATGACTGTGTTTGACCTCTTGGGCCTGGAAGTCTGGTAGTAGTAGTATGATTTAAAGGCACAAAGTGATTGAAGTGTGCCCAGGCCCAGAGCTACTTTGCTGGGCATGAATGTGTTTGACCTCTTGGCCCTGGAAGTCTGGTGGTAGTAGTAGTATGATTTAAAGGCACAAAGTGATTGCAGTGTGCCCAGGCCCAGAGCTACTTTGCTGGGCATGACTGTGTTTGACCTCTTGGGCCTGGAAGTCTGGTAGTAGTAGTAGTAGTAGTAGTAGTAGTATGATTTAAAGGTACAAAGTGAATGAAGTGTGCCCAGGCCCAGAGCTACTTTGCTGGGCATGACTGTGTTTGACCTCTTGGGCCTGGAAGTCTATTTCTAGGCTTATATAAAGGGTCAAACTTCTTGAAGTGTGCCCAGGCCCAGAGCTACTTTGCTGTGTATGACTGTGTGACCTCTTGGCCCTGGAATTCTGGTGGTAGTAGTAGTATGATTTAAAGGCACAAAGTGAATGAAGTGTGCCCAGGCCCAGAGCTACTTTGCTGGGCATGACTGTGTTTGACCTCTTGGGCCTGGAAGTCTGGTAGTAGTAGTAGTAGTAGTAGTAGTAGTAGTAGTAGTAGTATGATTTAAAGGTACAAAGTGAATGAAGTGTGCCCAGGCCCAGAGCTACTTTGCTGGGCATGACTGTGTTTGACCTCTTGGGCCTGGAAGTCTATTTCTAGGCTTATATAAAGGGTCAAACATCTTGAAGTGTGCCCAGGCCCAGAGCTACTTTGCTGGGCATGAATGTGTTTGAACTCTTGGGCCTGGAAGTCTGGTAGTAGTAGTATGATTTAAAGGCACAAAGTGATTGAAGTGTGCCCAGGCCCAGAGCTACTTTGCTGGGCATGACTGTGTTTGACCTCTTGGGCCTGGAAGTCTGGTGGTAGTAGTAGTATGATTTAAAGGCACAAAGTGATTGAAGTGTGCCCAGGCCCAGAGCTACTTTGCTGGGCATGACTGTGTTTGACCTCTTGGGCCTGGAAGTCTGGTAGTAGTAGTATGATTTAAAGGTACAAAGTGAATGAAGTGTGCCCAGGCCCAGAGCTACTTTGCTGGGCATGACTGTGTTTGACCTCTTGGGCCTGGAAGTCTATTTCTAGGCTTATATAAAGGGTCAAACTTCTTGAAGTGTGCCCAGGCCCAGAGCTACTTTGCTGTGCATGACTGTGTGACCTCTTGGCCCTGGAATTCTGGTGGTAGTAGTAGTAGTAGTAGTATGATTTAAAGGTACAAAGTGAATGAAGTGTGCCCAGGCCCAGAGCCAGGCCTGGGCAGCAGGGGGCGCTCCTGGCCATGCCCAGCGAGTTTCGTGCGAATCGGACCTGGTCCGGAAGAGATACGAAGGGAAAACTCATTACTCGTCGGGGTGGCACATCCAGGCTCTCGACCCTCCCAAAGCGTCCGACCAGGGTGCACCCTGCCGGGCATGGTTAGCCGCCAGCCCCCTTCCTGGAGGTCTGGTTGGCACGGGGTTTTGATTTATCGGTTTCATATCTCTGGGCTCCTTGGGAGCAGAAAGTCGGTTGAGGGCCCTTTGGAAAGAGCCGGGGCTGCCGTTTAACGCTGTCCAAGCGGCAGGCGAAGCGCACCCACCGTTTTTACGCTATGATTTTTTAAAACCGCCGGGGCGGCAAACACAGGGCCGGTCGGGTTTGAAGACGAATATCTCTTCGGCCCTTGGGAGGAGAGAAGCAGCGCGGGTCACCTTTGAACGCGCTCGCTGCCAGGAACGTCTGGCGTAAAAGTTTCGTGGGAATCGGACGTTCCTAGGCTGAGAAGCGAGCGCCCGCCCTCGGGCGGTCGGGGGCCCCTTTCTCATTCCCCGTCTGGGCTAAAAATACGAGGTCGGACCCGATGGACTCGGGAGACTGGAGAGTACCAGGGAGACCCTGGAAGCAGGCGACCCGACCCACGCTTCGCTGTCTCCTCGGCCCTCGGGAGTAGAAGCGCGGGGACGGTGGCGTGGGCAGCAGGGGGCGCTCCTGGCCATGCCCAGCGAGTTTCGTGCGAATCGGACCTGGTCCGGAAGAGATACGAAGGGAAAACTCATTACTCGTCGGGGTGGCACATCCAGGCTCTCGACCCTCCCAAAGCGTCCGACCAGGGTGCACCCTGCCGGGCATGGTTAGCCGCCAGCCCCCTTCCTGGAGGTCTGGTTGGCACGGGGTTTTGATTTATCGGTTTCATATCTCTGGGCTCCTTGGGAGCAGAAAGTCGGTTGAGGGCCCTTTGGAAAGAGCCGGGGCTGCCGTTTAACGCTGTCCAAGCGGCAGGCGAAGCGCACCCACCGTTTTTACGCTATGATTTTTTAAAACCGCCGGGGCGGCAAACACAGGGCCGGTCGGGTTTGAAGACGAATATCTCTTCGGCCCTTGGGAGGAGAGAAGCAGCGCGGGTCACCTTTGAACGCGCTCGCTGCCAGGAACGTCTGGCGTAAAAGTTTCGTGGGAATCGGACGTTCCTAGGCTGAGAAGCGAGCGCCCGCCCTCGGGCGGTCGGGGGCCCCTTTCTCATTCCCCGTCTGGGCTAAAAATACGAGGTCGGACCCGATGGACTCGGGAGACTGGAGAGTACCAGGGAGACCCTGGAAGCAGGCGACCCGACCCACGCTTCGCTGTCTCCTCGGCCCTCGGGAGTAGAAGCGCGGGGACGGTGGCGTGGGCAGCAGGGGGCGCTCCTGGCCATGCCCAGCGAGTTTCGTGCGAATCGGACCTGGTCCGGAAGAGATACGAAGGGAAAACTCATTACTCGTCGGGGTGGCACATCCAGGCTCTCGACCCTCCCGAAGTGTCCGACCAGGGTGCACCCTGCCGGGCTAAGAGAACAGCCAGGTGAACCCTGGAGGTTCCGAACTCCAGACCCCTGGACCCGACGGCTCAGTCCGCCTCAGGTGCACTACAGAGGTCCTCGGGCTGTCCCTGAGTGCATTAAAACGGAAATCAGAATTACTCCCCCGGGTGGCACTTCCAGGCTCTCGACCCTCCCAAAGTGTCCGACCAGGGTGCACCCTGCTGGGCATGGTTAGCCGCCAGCCCCCTTCCTGGAGGTCTGGTTGGCACGGGGTTTTGCAAATAGGTCCCGTCGGGTATATGGGAGAGCAAAGAGAATCAATGGGGTCCAAGCACTAAATTCATCCAGTGGCGTTCTCTGGAAGCCCAAGGGGAGTCCGAGGGGTGTTCGGCCGGCAAGGGGAGCTCTCCCTCGGACACATGATCAAACGCCTGTCCCCTACCGGAAAGTGGTGTGCTCTGGATGCCCCCCCCCCCCCATCCCCCGAGGGGGGTGCTTATCCCGCGAGGGGAGCCCTCCTCGGGTTAAGTGAACCATCATGCCGATTCCCCTATGGAAGTGGGCACATCCAGGCACACAGTCTGCTTTGCTCTCCCCGACCCGAGTGCGTCTGTTGGGCTGAGTGTACGCCCAGGCAACTGGATCCAATGGCTCAGTCCGCCGCAGCGTGCTTCGACGATGGGTCGTACAGCCATGCCACCAGGGTGGGCGTGTTTGTAAATGTACCAGTGGATTCTCGTCGGCCTGCCACATCCATGGTATCGACCCACCAGGCCTGTCCGACCAGGGGTTGACCCTGGACGGGCACGGTCTGTGGTTTGGCCCTTGTCCTAGATGAAATCGGGCACGGGGTTTTCTGGCCAGGTACCATCGGGTTACTGGGAGAGCGGCTTCGGTCTCCAGGTGAGACCAATGGTGAAGCAGCACGAGGCAATGGAGAGCATGCAAAGCGATGGGGAAGCCATGCACGGCAATGGCCACGAAAAAAAAAAAAAAATCACCACGGAAGGAACGTGAAGAACAAGGAGGAGTGTAGTGACACTGCCCAAAGCTGCCCGGTGTTGCAGGGGTCTATTGGTGTGTTGCTTCCTTGTTTGGTAGAGTGGAGTACCAGACCCGCCAGGGGTAGGCAAACCATTCCCCCTACGGTAAGTGAGGAGCCAGCCATTTGACGAGCGGGTGTCCACGTGTACGGGTGCGAGCGCTATCCCCCCACACGGGGTTAGGCCACGGCCTTAGGTGGACGTCTGCCGACCAGCCCCGGCTGATCCAGAACTTCTGATGTGGAGAGCGGTTTTGACAGATCCTCCCTGGTTCTAGCGGGTCAAGCCTCTGATGGGGGGTGGGGGTTATTTGTAACCCATCCCAGAACTCTCTGGGGGAGACTCAGACGGCCAGTCTGTCTACTCAGTTGTCCTATACTGGTGTCTGTGGTTTGGGAGGAAGGGAGTGCCCTGCTTTGTTGGCCTCCTCTTCAAACCTACCTGGGCCCACGAATCACTCTTCTTGGTTACATCACGAAACGTAGGTTGAGCGAGGCTAGGGGGGAGGGAATTCGACGAGGTCTTTCCCTTGTCCCCCCACCAGCGGCCCACGAAAATCAAAACGGCGTGAAGGGAGGGAACGCCGAAAGCACCTGGAGTCGGCCGTCCGCACCTCCGGAGGAGGTGGACGGGGTACGGTGCGGGCATGACCGGATGGGACAGCTTTGCATCAAGGTGAGAGGTCGGCGTCCGAAGGCCAGAGGGCGGTGCACGTTTACACTGGCCGCGGAAGCTGTCCTGGGTAGCCCTGTATGGCGTCTGGACCTGACGGCGCACGCACTTACAACCCGCTGCTTCCTAGCCCCCGGAAGGGGAGGCGGATGTCACTCGTGGTTCATCCCAGACCACGGTGCAAACTACCTGGTTGATCCTGCCAGTAACATATGCTTGTCTCAAAGATTAAGCCATGCAGGTCTAAGTGCACACGGCCGGTACAGTGAAACTGCGAATGGCTCATTAAATCAGTTATGGTTCCTTTGATCGCTCCACACGTTACTCGGATAACTGTGGTAATTCTAGAGCTAATACATGCAAACGAGCGCTGACCCTTCGGGGGATGCGTGCATTTATCAGACCCAAAACCCATCCGGGGGGCTCGGGCCCCCCGGCCGCTTTGGTGACTCTAGATAACCTCGGGCCGATCGCGCGCCCTCCGCGGCGGCGACGTCTCATTCGAATGTCTGCCCTATCAACTTTCGATGGTACCATAGTCGGCTACCATGGTGACCACGGGTAACGGGGAATCAGGGTTCGATTCCGGAGAGGGAGCCTGAGAAACGGCTACCACATCCAAGGAAGGCAGCAGGCGCGCAAATTACCCATTCCCGACACGGGGAGGTAGTGACGAAAAATAACGATACAGGTCTCTTTCGAGGCCCTGTAATCGGAATGAGCGTATCCTAAACCCATGGGTGAGGACCCATTGGAGGGCAAGTCTGGTGCCAGCAGCCGCGGTAATTCCAGCTCCAATAGCGTATATTAAAGTTGCTGCAGTTAAAAAGCTCGTAGTTGGATGTCGGGAGTGGGCTGGCGGTCCGCCGCGAGGCGTGCCACCGCCTGTCTCAGACCCTGTCTCCCGGTGCCCCCCGGATGCCCTTGGCTGGGTGTCCGGACGGGGCTCGGAGCGTTTACTTTGAAAAAATTAGAGTGTTCAAAGCGGGCCCGCTTCTCGCCTGAATACCTGAGCTAGGAATAATGGAATAGGACTCCGGTTCTATTTTGTGGGTTTCCTGAACCAGGGCCATGATTAAGAGGGACGGCCGGGGGCATTCGTATTGCGCCGCTAGAGGTGAAATTCTTGGACCGGCGCAAGACGGACGAAAGCGAAAGCATTTGCCAAGAATGTTTTCATTAATCAAGAACGAAAGTCGGAGGTTCGAAGACGATCAGATACCGTCGTAGTTCCGACCGTAAACTATGCCGACCCGCGATCCGGCGGCGTTATTCCCATGACCCGCCGGGCAGCGTGAGGGAAACCACGAGTCTGTGGGTTCCGGGGGGAGTATGGTTGCAAAGCTGAAACTTAAAGGAATTGACGGAAGGGCACCACCAGGAGTGGAGCCTGCGGCTTAATTTGACTCAACACGGGAAACCTCACCCGGCCCGGACACGGAAAGGATTGACAGATTGATAGCTCTTTCTCGATTCTGTGGGTGGTGGTGCATGGCCGTTCTTAGTTGGTGGAGCGATTTGTCTGGTTAATTCCGATAACGAACGAGACTCCGGCATGCTAAATAGTTACGCGGCCCTCCGCGGTCGGCGTCAAACTTCTTAGAGGGACAAGTGGCGTTCAGCCACGCGAGATGGAGCAATAACAGGTCTGTGATGCCCTTAGATGTCCGGGGCTGCACGCGCGCCACAATGGTTGGATCAGCGTGTGCCTACCCTACACCGAGAGGTGCGGGTAATCCGCTGAACCCCATTCGTGATGGGGACTGGGGATTGCAATTATTCCCCATGAACGAGGAATTCCCAGTAAGCGCGGGTCATAAGCTCGCGTTGATTAAGTCCCTGCCCTTTGTACACACCGCCCGTCGCTACTACCGATCGGATGGTTTAGTGAGGTCCTCGGATCGGCCCCGCCGGGGCTCCTCGCGGGCCTTGGCGGAGCGCCGAGAAGTCGATCAAACTTGACTATCTAGAGGAAGTAAAAGTCGTAACAAGGTTTTCGTAGGTGAACCTGCGAAAGGATCATTAACGGGTAACGCTGTCCGGCGTGCCTCCTCTCCCGACCCCCTCGACTTCGCCGTCCCCCCGCGTCGGGGCCCAGGGTCGAAAGGGTCTTCGGGGTTGCTGTTACACGTGGTCGCTTGCAGGTCAGGCTGGACAGAAGGCATAAAGGAGGAGCCTAGTCCCTCCCACCCCTTCCTCGTCCTCCGCCTCTTCCTCCGCGTCGTCCTTCAGCACCCCCCCCCCGCAGGCCCCGGTATTCTCTGGGTTCCAGCGCGAGAGACGCGTCGTTCAAAAAACTCGGCGTCCCCGCTCGTCGGGCGAAGGCCGGTTTCCCCTCACCTTGCCGGCAGGAGAAGCGCCTGCGAGTCGAGCGGGTCGTACGGGTCCGTCCCGCGCCCTCCCTCTCGCTCGCACGGCCGCTGCCTCCGTCCACCGCGAGGGGTTTTCCTATTTTGTTGTCCTTGTCATTCATCCCCGTCCCCTTGCTCGCTGACGAGCGGACTTTCCGGGGGGGGTTGCGAGCGCTGCTCCTCGTGGGGCAGGCCATGGCCCTTCCTGTGTTCGTCCGCCCACCGGCGTCCTGGGGCGTGGTGGTGGTGGGTGGCGCAGCCGGTTCCCCTGCTTCTCTCTCTCAGAAAGGAGTCTCAGGGGGACCCCCGGCAGGTACCTAGGGCTTGGCCCACGCTACGTGAGTTCCACCCCTTTCGAGGGGTCGGACGGGGCGGGCGCGGAGGGCCGCGGTTCAAAGACTGACTCGTCTGCCACGTGGGGCGTGTGGGCAAAGCGCAACCCCGCGCCCGTTTCAACACTCGCAGACGGGGGCGCCTGACCGGTTGGTGAAACCTTTTAAACCTGTCTTTGTAGTCGTGGTGAAAGACCTAAACTGAGCCTGAAATAAAAGAGTACAACTCTTAGCGGTGGATCACTTGGCTCGTGCGTCGATGAAGAACGCAGCCAGCTGCGAGAACTAATGTGAATTGCAGGACACATTGATCATCGACATTTCGAACGCACATTGCGGCCCCGGGTCCATCCCGGGGCTACGCCTGTCTGAGGGTCGCTATTCCTATCTGTCGGACCTGCCTTCTCAGGCGGGACCGCGGTTGGAGGTTCGTAGGTGGGGGGGTGCCCCCTGGCCTCCGTCTTCCTAAAAGCAGACGGTTCCCGGTCGCTGTCTCGGTGAGATCCGGTCGGCGGGTTCGCTGCGGTTGAGTGCCCGTTCTCCGTGCACAAGCTTCTCCTCCCCCGCTTCGGTTCGTTTCGGTTCGTTTCGGCTCCGCTCCTGGCCTGGCCAGGAACGTGGTCCCCTGCGCCCGAGAAAGAAGCGAGCGTGGCTGCCGGTGGGTTCTCTCCGCTTTGGCTGCCCACGTTTTCGCTTCTTTTCTCACCCCCTGCGCAGGCGGATCACGGAAAGGTGTCTGTTCTGTTCCGTTACGTGCGCGAGCGGAGGGAGGTTGTTGTTACATGCGTTCCCCCCCCCCCTCCCCCGGTGGGGGGGTGGGGGGGTCGGGGTTCGGGTGGCTCTGCCTCTGGCGTTTTCCTTACGGGCCGACCTGTCCGTGGCACGTCCGTGACGTCCCGACCTGTGTCCTCGTTAGCCCGGGTGAAAAGGGACTCGTCCCCTAACCCGGCGGTGTTCACGCTTCTGGGCAACCCTCCAGAGCGAACTCGGGAGCGACCTCAGATCAGACGAGACAACCCGCTGAATTTAAGCATATTACTAAGCGGAGGAAAAGAAACTAACAAGGATTCCCTCAGTAGCGGCGAGCGAAGAGGGAAGAGCCCAGCGCTGAATCCCCCGTCCGGGTGCGGGCGAGGGGAATTGTGGCGTATGGAAGTCTGTTTTCTTCCTGGCGCGGGCCGGGGGCCTGAGTCCTTCTGATGGAGGCTCAGCCCGTGGACGGTGTGAGGCCGGTAAATGGCCCCAGCCCCGCCAGGGTAGCGGTCTTCTCGGAGTCGGGTTGCTTGGGAATGCAGCCCAAAGTGGGTGGTAAACTCCATCTAAGGCTAAATACCGGCACGAGACCGATAGCGAACAAGTAC
>NW_027658806.1:72500-85000 GCF_041902795.1 Electrophorus electricus
CTGGAATTCTGGTGGTAGTAGTAGTATGATTTAAAGGCACAAAGTGAATGAAGTGTGCCCAGGCCCAGAGCTACTTTGCTGGGCATGACTGTGTTTGACCTCTTGGGCCTGGAAGTCTGGTAGTAGTAGTAGTAGTAGTAGTAGTAGTAGTAGTAGTAGTATGATTTAAAGGTACAAAGTGAATGAAGTGTGCCCAGGCCCAGAGCTACTTTGCTGGGCATGACTGTGTTTGACCTCTTGGGCCTGGAAGTCTATTTCTAGGCTTATATAAAGGGTCAAACATCTTGAAGTGTGCCCAGGCCCAGAGCTACTTTGCTGGGCATGAATGTGTTTGAACTCTTGGGCCTGGAAGTCTGGTAGTAGTAGTATGATTTAAAGGCACAAAGTGATTGAAGTGTGCCCAGGCCCAGAGCTACTTTGCTGGGCATGACTGTGTTTGACCTCTTGGGCCTGGAAGTCTGGTGGTAGTAGTAGTATGATTTAAAGGCACAAAGTGATTGAAGTGTGCCCAGGCCCAGAGCTACTTTGCTGGGCATGACTGTGTTTGACCTCTTGGGCCTGGAAGTCTGGTGGTAGTAGTAGTATGATTTAAAGGCACAAAGTGATTGAAGTGTGCCCAGGCCCAGAGCTACTTTGCTGGGCATGAATGTGTTTGAACTCTTGGGCCTGGAAGTCTGGTAGTAGTAGTAGTAGTAGTAGTAGTAGTAGTAGTAGTAGTATGATTTAAAGGTACAAAGTGAATGAAGTGTGCCCAGGCCCAGAGCTACTTTGCTGGGCATGACTGTGTTTGACGTCTTGGGCCTGGAAGTCTGGTAGTAGTAGTATGATTTAAAGGTACAAAGTGAATGAAGTGTGCCCAGGCCCAGAGCTACTTTGCTGGGCATGACTGTGTTTGACCTCTTGGCTCTGGAAGTCTATTTCTAGGCTTATATAAAGGGTCAAACTTCTTGAAGTGTGCCCAGGCCCAGAGCTACTTTGCTGGGCATGACTGTGTTTGACCTCTGGGGCCTGGAAGTCTGGTAGTAGTAGTATGATTTAAAGGCACAAAGTGATTGAAGTGTGCCCAGGCCCAGAGCTACTTTGCTGGGCATGAATGTGTTTGAACTCTTGGGCCTGGAAGTCTGGTAGTAGTAGTATGATTTAAAGGCACAAAGTGAATGAAGTGTGCCCAGGCCCAGAGCTACTTTGCTGGGCATGACTGTGTTTGACCTCTTGGCTCTGGAAGTCTATTTCTAGGCTTATATACAGGGTCAAACATCTTGAAGTGTGCCCAGGCCCAGAGCTACTTTGCTGGGCATGAATGTGTTTGAACTCTTGGGCCTGGAAGTCTGGTAGTAGTAGTATGATTTAAAGGCACAAAGTGATTGAAGTGTGCCCAGGCCCAGAGCTACTTTGCTGGGCATGACTGTGTTTGACCTCTTGGGCCTGGAAGTCTGGTAGTAGTAGTATGATTTAAAGGCACAAAGTGATTGAAGTGTGCCCAGGCCCAGAGCTACTTTGCTGGGCATGAATGTGTTTGACCTCTTGGGCCTGGAAGTCTGGTGGTAGTAGTAGTATGATTTAAAGGCACAAAGTGAATGAAGTGTGCCCAGGCCCAGAGCTACTTTGCTGTGCATGACTGTGTTTGACCTCTTGGCTCTGGAAGTCTATTTCTAGGCTTATATAAAGGGTCAAACTTCTTGAAGTGTGCCCAGGCCCAGAGCTACTTTGCTGGGCATGACTGTGTTTGACCTCTTGGGCCTGGAAGTCTGGTGGTAGTAGTAGTATGATTTAAAGGCACAAAGTGATTGAAGTGTGCCCAGGCCCAGAGCTACTTTGCTGGGCATGAATGTGTTTGAACTCTTGGGCCTGGAAGTCTATTTCTAGGCTTATATAAAGGGTCAAACATCTTGAAGTGTGCCCAGGCCCAGAGCTACTTTGCTGTGCATGACTGTGGTTGACCTCTTGGCCCTGGAAGTCTGGTGGTAGTAGTAGTATGATTTAAAGGCACAAAGTGAATGAAGTGTGCCCAGGCCCAGAGCTACTTTGCTGGGCATGAATGTGTTTGAACTCTTGGGCCTGGAAGTCTGGTAGTAGTAGTATGATTTAAAGGCACAAAGTGATTGAAGTGTGCCCAGGCCCAGAGCTACTTTGCTGGGCATGACTGTGTTTGACCTCTTGGGCCTGGAAGTCTGGTGGTAGTAGTAGTATGATTTAAAGGCACAAAGTGATTGAAGTGTGCCCAGGCCCAGAGCTACTTTGCTGGGCATGAATGTGTTTGAACTCTTGGGCCTGGAAGTCTATTTCTAGGCTTATATAAAGGGTCAAACTTCTTGAAGTGTGCCCAGGCCCAGAGCTACTTTGCTGGGCATGACTGTGTTTGACCTCTTGGGCCTGGAAGTCTGGTAGTAGTAGTAGTAGTAGTAGTAGTAGTAGTAGTAGTAGTAGTAGTAGTAGTATGATTTAAAGGTACAAAGTGAATGAAGTGTGCCCAGGCCCACAGCTACTTTGCTGGGCATGACTGTGTTTGACCTCTTGGGCCTGAAAGTCTATTTCTAGGCTTATATAAAGGGTCAAACTTCTTGAAGTGTGCCCAGGCCCAGATCTACTTTGCTGGGCATGACTGTGTTTGACCTCTTGGGCCTGGAAGTCTGGTAGTAGTAGTAGTAGTAGTAGTAGTAGTAGTAGTATGATTTAAAGGTACAAAGTGAATGAAGTGTGCCCAGGCCCAGAGCTACTTTGCTGGGCATGACTGTGTTTGACCTCTTGGGCCTGGAAGTCTATTTCTAGGCTTATATAAAGGGTCAAACTTCTTGAAGTGTGCCCAGGCCCAGAGCTACTTTGCTGTGTATGACTGTGTGACCTCTTGGCCCTGGAATTCTGGTGGTAGTAGTAGTATGATTTAAAGGCACAAAGTGAATGAAGTGTGCCCAGGCCCAGAGCTACTTTGCTGGGCATGACTGTGTTTGACCTCTTGGGCCTGGAAGTCTGGTAGTAGTAGTAGTAGTAGTAGTAGTAGTAGTAGTAGTAGTAGTAGTATGATTTAAAGGTACAAAGTGAATGAAGTGTGCCCAGGCCCAGAGCTACTTTGCTGGGCATGACTGTGTTTGACCTCTTGGGCCTGGAAGTCTATTTCTAGGCTTATATAAAGGGTCAAACATCTTGAAGTGTGCCCAGGCCCAGAGCTACTTTGCTGGGCATGAATGTGTTTGAACTCTTGGGCCTGGAAGTCTGGTAGTAGTAGTATGATTTAAAGGCACAAAGTGATTGAAGTGTGCCCAGGCCCAGAGCTACTTTGCTGGGCATGACTGTGTTTGACCTCTTGGGCCTGGAAGTCTGGTGGTAGTAGTAGTATGATTTAAAGGCACAAAGTGATTGAAGTGTGCCCAGGCCCAGAGCTACTTTGCTGGGCATGAATGTGTTTGAACTCTTGGGCCTGGAAGTCTATTTCTAGGCTTATATAAAGGGTCAAACATCTTGAAGTGTGCCCAGGCCCAGAGCTACTTTGCTGTGCATGACTGTGGTTGACCTCTTGGCCCTGGAAGTCTGGTGGTAGTAGTAGTATGATTTAAAGGCACAAAGTGAATGAAGTGTGCCCAGGCCCAGAGCTACTTTGCTGGGCATGAATGTGTTTGAACTCTTGGGCCTGGAAGTCTGGTAGTAGTAGTATGATTTAAAGGCACAAAGTGATTGAAGTGTGCCCAGGCCCAGAGCTACTTTGCTGGGCATGACTGTGTTTGACCTCTTGGGCCTGGAAGTCTGGTGGTAGTAGTAGTATGATTTAAAGGCACAAAGTGATTGAAGTGTGCCCAGGCCCAGAGCTACTTTGCTGGGCATGAATGTGTTTGAACTCTTGGGCCTGGAAGTCTATTTCTAGGCTTATATAAAGGGTCAAACTTCTTGAAGTGTGCCCAGGCCCAGAGCTACTTTGCTGGGCATGACTGTGTTTGACCTCTTGGGCCTGGAAGTCTGGTAGTAGTAGTAGTAGTAGTAGTAGTAGTAGTAGTAGTAGTAGTAGTAGTAGTATGATTTAAAGGTACAAAGTGAATGAAGTGTGCCCAGGCCCACAGCTACTTTGCTGGGCATGACTGTGTTTGACCTCTTGGGCCTGAAAGTCTATTTCTAGGCTTATATAAAGGGTCAAACTTCTTGAAGTGTGCCCAGGCCCAGAGCTACTTTGCTGGGCATGACTGTGTTTGACCTCTGGGGCCTGGAAGTCTGGTAGTAGTAGTATGATTTAAAGACACAAAGTGATTGAAGTGTGCCCAGGCCCAGAGCTACTTTGCTGGGCATGAATGTGTTTGAACTCTTGGGCCTGGAAGTCTGGTAGTAGTAGTATGATTTAAAGGTACAAAGTGAATGAAGTGTGCCCAGGCCCAGAGCTACTTTGCTGTGCATGACTGTGTTTGACCTCTTGGCTCTGGAAGTCTATTTCTAGGCTTATATAAAGGGTCAAACTTCTTGAAGTGTGCCCAGGCCCAGAGCTACTTTGCTGGGCATGACTGTGTTTGACCTCTGGGGCCTGGAAGTCTGGTAGTAGTAGTATGATTTAAAGGCACAAAGTGATTGAAGTGTGCCCAGGCCCAGAGCTACTTTGCTGGGTATGATTCTGTGACCTCTTGGGTCTGGAAATGTGGTACTTTGAATGATTAAAAGAGTGAAACGGTCTGAAGTGTGCGCAGGTGTAAAGCAACCTTGCTAGGCATGAAGGTGTGACCTCCAGGGCCTGGAAGTCTGGTGGTAGTAGTAGTATGATTTAAAGGCACAAAGTGATTGAAGTGTGCCCAGGCCCAGAGCTACTTTGCTGGGCATGAATGTGTTTGACCTCTTGGGCCTGGAAGTCTGGTGGTAGTAGTAGTATGATTTAAAGGTACAAAGTGAATGAAGTGTGCCCAGGCCCAGAGCTACTTTGCTGTGCATGACTGTGTTTGAACTCTTGGGCCTGGAAGTCTATTTCTAGGCTTATATAAAGGGTCAAACATCTTGAAGTGTGCCCAGGCCCAGAGCTACTTTGCTGTGCATGACTGTGGTTGACCTCTTGGCCCTGGAAGTCTGGTGGTAGTAGTAGTATGATTTAAAGGCACAAAGTGAATGAAGTGTGCCCAGGCCCAGAGCTACTTTGCTGGGCATGAATGTGTTTGAACTCTTGGGCCTGGAAGTCTATTTCTAGGCTTATATAAAGGGACAAACTTCTTGAAGTGTGCCCAGGCCCAGAGCTACTTTGCTGTGTATGACTGTGTGACCTCTTGGCCCTGGAATTCTGGTGGTAGTAGTAGTAGTAGTAGTATGATTTAAAGGTACAAAGTGAATGAAGTGTGCCCAGGCCCAGAGCTACTTTGCTGGGCATGACTGTGTTTGACCTCTTGGGCCTGGAAGTCTGGTAGTAGTAGTAGTAGTAGTAGTAGTAGTAGTAGTAGTAGTATGATTTAAAGGTACAAAGTGAATGAAGTGTGCCCAGGCCCAGAGCTACTTTGCTGGGCATGACTGTGTTTGACCTCTTGGGCCTGGAAGTCTATTTCTAGGCTTATATAAAGGGTCAAACTTCTTGAAGTGTGCCCAGGCCCAGAGCTACTTTGCTGTGTATGACTGTGTGACCTCTTGGCCCTGGAATTCTGGTGGTAGTAGTAGTATGATTTAAAGGCACAAAGTGAATGAAGTGTGCCCAGGCCCAGAGCTACTTTGCTGGGCATGACTGTGTTTGACCTCTTGGGCCTGGAAGTCTGGTAGTAGTAGTATGATTTAAAGGCACAAAGTGATTGAAGTGTGCCCAGGCCCAGAGCTACTTTGCTGGGCATGAATGTGTTTGACCTCTTGGGCCTGGAAGTCTATTTCTAGGCTTATATAAAGGGTCAAACTTCTTGAAGTGTGCCCAGGCCCAGAGCTACTTTGCTGGGCATGACTGTGTTTGACCTCTTGGGTCTGGAAGTCTGGTAGTAGTAGTAGTATGATTTAAAGGCACAAAGTGATTGAAGTGTGCCCAGGCCCAGAGCTACTTTGCTGGGCATGAATGTGTTTGACCTCTTGGGCCTGGAAGTCTGGTAGTAGTAGTATGATTTAAAGGCACAAAGTGATTGAAGTGTGCCCAGGCCCAGAGCTACTTTGCTGGGCATGAATGTGTTTGACCTCTTGGGCCTGGAAGTCTGGTGGTAGTAGTAGTATGATTTAAAGGTACAAAGTGAATGAAGTGTGCCCAGGCCCAGAGCTACTTTGCTGTGAATGACTGTGTTTGAACTCTTGGGCCTGGAAGTCTATTTCTAGGCTTATATAAAGGGTCAAACATCTTGAATTGTGCCCAGGCCCAGAGCTACTTTGCTGTGCATGACTGTGGTTGACCTCTTGGCCCTGGAAGTCTGGTGGTAGTAGTAGTATGATTTAAAGGCACAAAGTGAATGAAGTGTGCCCAGGCCCAGAGCTACTTTGCTGGGCATGACTGTGTTTGACGTCTTGGGCCTGGAAGTCTGGTAGTAGTAGTATGATTTAAAGGCACAAAGTGATTGAAGTGTGCCCAGGCCCAGAGCTACTTTGCTGGGCATGACTATGTTTGACCTCTTGGGCCTGGAAGTCTGGTAGTAGTAGTATGATTTAAAGGCACAAAGTGATTGAAGTGTGCCCAGGCCCAGAGCTACTTTGCTGGGCATGAATGTGTTTGACCTCTTGGGCCTGGAAGTCTGGTGGTAGTAGTAGTATGATTTAAAGGTACAAAGTGAATGAAGTGTGCCCAGGCCCAGAGCTACTTTGCTGGGCATGACTGTGTTTGACCTCTTGGGCCTGGAAGTCTATTTCTAGGCTTATATAAAGGGTCAAACTTCTTGAAGTGTGCCCAGGCCCAGAGCTACTTTGCTGTGCATGACTGTGTGACCTCTTGGCCCTGGAATTCTGGTGGTAGTAGTAGTAGTAGTAGTATGATTTAAAGGTACAAAGTGAATGAAGTGTGCCCAGGCCCAGAGCCAGGCCTGGGCAGCAGGGGGCGCTCCTGGCCATGCCCAGCGAGTTTCGTGCGAATCGGACCTGGTCCGGAAGAGATACGAAGGGAAAACTCATTACTCGTCGGGGTGGCACATCCAGGCTCTCGACCCTCCCAAAGCGTCCGACCAGGGTGCACCCTGCCGGGCATGGTTAGCCGCCAGCCCCCTTCCTGGAGGTCTGGTTGGCACGGGGTTTTGATTTATCGGTTTCATATCTCTGGGCTCCTTGGGAGCAGAAAGTCGGTTGAGGGCCCTTTGGAAAGAGCCGGGGCTGCCGTTTAACGCTGTCCAAGCGGCAGGCGAAGCGCACCCACCGTTTTTACGCTATGATTTTTTAAAACCGCCGGGGCGGCAAACACAGGGCCGGTCGGGTTTGAAGACGAATATCTCTTCGGCCCTTGGGAGGAGAGAAGCAGCGCGGGTCACCTTTGAACGCGCTCGCTGCCAGGAACGTCTGGCGTAAAAGTTTCGTGGGAATCGGACGTTCCTAGGCTGAGAAGCGAGCGCCCGCCCTCGGGCGGTCGGGGGCCCCTTTCTCATTCCCCGTCTGGGCTAAAAATACGAGGTCGGACCCGATGGACTCGGGAGACTGGAGAGTACCAGGGAGACCCTGGAAGCAGGCGACCCGACCCACGCTTCGCTGTCTCCTCGGCCCTCGGGAGTAGAAGCGCGGGGACGGTGGCGTGGGCAGCAGGGGGCGCTCCTGGCCATGCCCAGCGAGTTTCGTGCGAATCGGACCTGGTCCGGAAGAGATACGAAGGGAAAACTCATTACTCGTCGGGGTGGCACATCCAGGCTCTCGACCCTCCCAAAGCGTCCGACCAGGGTGCACCCTGCCGGGCATGGTTAGCCGCCAGCCCCCTTCCTGGAGGTCTGGTTGGCACGGGGTTTTGATTTATCGGTTTCATATCTCTGGGCTCCTTGGGAGCAGAAAGTCGGTTGAGGGCCCTTTGGAAAGAGCCGGGGCTGCCGTTTAACGCTGTCCAAGCGGCAGGCGAAGCGCACCCACCGTTTTTACGCTATGATTTTTTAAAACCGCCGGGGCGGCAAACACAGGGCCGGTCGGGTTTGAAGACGAATATCTCTTCGGCCCTTGGGAGGAGAGAAGCAGCGCGGGTCACCTTTGAACGCGCTCGCTGCCAGGAACGTCTGGCGTAAAAGTTTCGTGGGAATCGGACGTTCCTAGGCTGAGAAGCGAGCGCCCGCCCTCGGGCGGTCGGGGGCCCCTTTCTCATTCCCCGTCTGGGCTAAAAATACGAGGTCGGACCCGATGGACTCGGGAGACTGGAGAGTACCAGGGAGACCCTGGAAGCAGGCGACCCGACCCACGCTTCGCTGTCTCCTCGGCCCTCGGGAGTAGAAGCGCGGGGACGGTGGCGTGGGCAGCAGGGGGCGCTCCTGGCCATGCCCAGCGAGTTTCGTGCGAATCGGACCTGGTCCGGAAGAGATACGAAGGGAAAACTCATTACTCGTCGGGGTGGCACATCCAGGCTCTCGACCCTCCCGAAGTGTCCGACCAGGGTGCACCCTGCCGGGCTAAGAGAACAGCCAGGTGAACCCTGGAGGTTCCGAACTCCAGACCCCTGGACCCGACGGCTCAGTCCGCCTCAGGTGCACTACAGAGGTCCTCGGGCTGTCCCTGAGTGCATTAAAACGGAAATCAGAATTACTCCCCCGGGTGGCACTTCCAGGCTCTCGACCCTCCCAAAGTGTCCGACCAGGGTGCACCCTGCTGGGCATGGTTAGCCGCCAGCCCCCTTCCTGGAGGTCTGGTTGGCACGGGGTTTTGCAAATAGGTCCCGTCGGGTATATGGGAGAGCAAAGAGAATCAATGGGGTCCAAGCACTAAATTTATCCAGTGGCGTTCTCTGGAAGCCCAAGGGGAGTCCGAGGGGTGTTCGGCCGGCAAGGGGAGCTCTCCCTCGGACACATGATCAAACGCCTGTCCCCTACCGGAAAGTGGTGTGCTCTGGATGCCCCCCCCCCCCCATCCCCCGAGGGGGGTGCTTATCCCGCGAGGGGAGCCCTCCTCGGGTTAAGTGAACCATCATGCCGATTCCCCTATGGAAGTGGGCACATCCAGGCACACAGTCTGCTTTGCTCTCCCCGACCCGAGTGCGTCTGTTGGGCTGAGTGTACGCCCAGGCAACTGGATCCAATGGCTCAGTCCGCCGCAGCGTGCTTCGACGATGGGTCGTACAGCCATGCCACCAGGGTGGGCGTGTTTGTAAATGTACCAGTGGATTCTCGTCGGCCTGCCACATCCATGGTATCGACCCACCAGGCCTGTCCGACCAGGGGTTGACCCTGGACGGGCACGGTCTGTGGTTTGGCCCTTGTCCTAGATGAAATCGGGCACGGGGTTTTCTGGCCAGGTACCATCGGGTTACTGGGAGAGCGGCTTCGGTCTCCAGGTGAGACCAATGGTGAAGCAGCACGAGGCAATGGAGAGCATGCAAAGCGATGGGGAAGCCATGCACGGCAATGGCCACGAAAAAAAAAAAAAAATCACCACGGAAGGAACGTGAAGAACAAGGAGGAGTGTAGTGACACTGCCCAAAGCTGCCCGGTGTTGCAGGGGTCTATTGGTGTGTTGCTTCCTTGTTTGGTAGAGTGGAGTACCAGACCCGCCAGGGGTAGGCAAACCATTCCCCCTACGGTAAGTGAGGAGCCAGCCATTTGACGAGCGGGTGTCCACGTGTACGGGTGCGAGCGCTATCCCCCCACACGGGGTTAGGCCACGGCCTTAGGTGGACGTCTGCCGACCAGCCCCGGCTGATCCAGAACTTCTGATGTGGAGAGCGGTTTTGACAGATCCTCCCTGGTTCTAGCGGGTCAAGCCTCTGATGGGGGGTGGGGGTTATTTGTAACCCATCCCAGAACTCTCTGGGGGAGACTCAGACGGCCAGTCTGTCTACTCAGTTGTCCTATACTGGTGTCTGTGGTTTGGGAGGAAGGGAGTGCCCTGCTTTGTTGGCCTCCTCTTCAAACCTACCTGGGCCCACGAATCACTCTTCTTGGTTACATCACGAAACGTAGGTTGAGCGAGGCTAGGGGGGAGGGAATTCGACGAGGTCTTTCCCTTGTCCCCCCACCAGCGGCCCACGAAAATCAAAACGGCGTGAAGGGAGGGAACGCCGAAAGCACCTGGAGTCGGCCGTCCGCACCTCCGGAGGAGGTGGACGGGGTACGGTGCGGGCATGACCGGATGGGACAGCTTTGCATCAAGGTGAGAGGTCGGCGTCCGAAGGCCAGAGGGCGGTGCGCGAGCACGTTTACACTGGCCGCGGAAGCTGTCCTGGGTAGCCCTGTATGGCGTCTGGACCTGACGGCGCACGCACTTACAACCCGCTGCTTCCTAGCCCCCGGAAGGGGAGGCGGATGTCACTCGTGGTTCATCCCAGACCACGGTGCAAACTACCTGGTTGATCCTGCCAGTAACATATGCTTGTCTCAAAGATTAAGCCATGCAGGTCTAAGTGCACACGGCCGGTACAGTGAAACTGCGAATGGCTCATTAAATCAGTTATGGTTCCTTTGATCGCTCCACACGTTACTCGGATAACTGTGGTAATTCTAGAGCTAATACATGCAAACGAGCGCTGACCCTTCGGGGGATGCGTGCATTTATCAGACCCAAAACCCATCCGGGGGGCTCGGGCCCCCCGGCCGCTTTGGTGACTCTAGATAACCTCGGGCCGATCGCGCGCCCTCCGCGGCGGCGACGTCTCATTCGAATGTCTGCCCTATCAACTTTCGATGGTACCATAGTCGGCTACCATGGTGACCACGGGTAACGGGGAATCAGGGTTCGATTCCGGAGAGGGAGCCTGAGAAACGGCTACCACATCCAAGGAAGGCAGCAGGCGCGCAAATTACCCATTCCCGACACGGGGAGGTAGTGACGAAAAATAACGATACAGGTCTCTTTCGAGGCCCTGTAATCGGAATGAGCGTATCCTAAACCCATGGGTGAGGACCCATTGGAGGGCAAGTCTGGTGCCAGCAGCCGCGGTAATTCCAGCTCCAATAGCGTATATTAAAGTTGCTGCAGTTAAAAAGCTCGTAGTTGGATGTCGGGAGTGGGCTGGCGGTCCGCCGCGAGGCGTGCCACCGCCTGTCTCAGACCCTGTCTCCCGGTGCCCCCCGGATGCCCTTGGCTGGGTGTCCGGACGGGGCTCGGAGCGTTTACTTTGAAAAAATTAGAGTGTTCAAAGCGGGCCCGCTTCTCGCCTGAATACCTGAGCTAGGAATAATGGAATAGGACTCCGGTTCTATTTTGTGGGTTTCCTGAACCAGGGCCATGATTAAGAGGGACGGCCGGGGGCATTCGTATTGCGCCGCTAGAGGTGAAATTCTTGGACCGGCGCAAGACGGACGAAAGCGAAAGCATTTGCCAAGAATGTTTTCATTAATCAAGAACGAAAGTCGGAGGTTCGAAGACGATCAGATACCGTCGTAGTTCCGACCGTAAACTATGCCGACCCGCGATCCGGCGGCGTTATTCCCATGACCCGCCGGGCAGCGTGAGGGAAACCACGAGTCTGTGGGTTCCGGGGGGAGTATGGTTGCAAAGCTGAAACTTAAAGGAATTGACGGAAGGGCACCACCAGGAGTGGAGCCTGCGGCTTAATTTGACTCAACACGGGAAACCTCACCCGGCCCGGACACGGAAAGGATTGACAGATTGATAGCTCTTTCTCGATTCTGTGGGTGGTGGTGCATGGCCGTTCTTAGTTGGTGGAGCGATTTGTCTGGTTAATTCCGATAACGAACGAGACTCCGGCATGCTAAATAGTTACGCGGCCCTCCGCGGTCGGCGTCAAACTTCTTAGAGGGACAAGTGGCGTTCAGCCACGCGAGATGGAGCAATAACAGGTCTGTGATGCCCTTAGATGTCCGGGGCTGCACGCGCGCCACAATGGTTGGATCAGCGTGTGCCTACCCTACACCGAGAGGTGCGGGTAATCCGCTGAACCCCATTCGTGATGGGGACTGGGGATTGCAATTATTCCCCATGAACGAGGAATTCCCAGTAAGCGCGGGTCATAAGCTCGCGTTGATTAAGTCCCTGCCCTTTGTACACACCGCCCGTCGCTACTACCGATCGGATGGTTTAGTGAGGTCCTCGGATCGGCCCCGCCGGGGCTCCTCGCGGGCCTTGGCGGAGCGCCGAGAAGTCGATCAAACTTGACTATCTAGAGGAAGTAAAAGTCGTAACAAGGTTTTCGTAGGTGAACCTGCGAAAGGATCATTAACGGGTAACGCTGTCCGGCGTGCCTCCTCTCCCGACCCCCTCGACTTCGCCGTCCCCCCGCGTCGGGGCCCAGGGTCGAAAGGGTCTTCGGGGTTGCTGTTACACGTGGTCGCTTGCAGGTCAGGCTGGACAGAAGGCATAAAGGAGGAGCCTAGTCCCTCCCACCCCTTCCTCGTCCTCCGCCTCTTCCTCCGCGTCGTCCTTCAGCACCCCCCCCCCGCAGGCCCCGGTATTCTCTGGGTTCCAGCGCGAGAGACGCGTCGTTCAAAAAACTCGGCGTCCCCGCTCGTCGGGCGAAG